>NC_029778.3:45126729-45135406 GCF_000817695.3 Arachis duranensis
GTTTACATTTTAATAGGATTTAAATTGTATTAGTATATTTTTATAAATTTTAATCAATTTAATTTTATTTAAATAATTATATTTTTAAATTATAAAATTTGCATTAGTTTGTAATTTAAATTTTAAATAGATATAATTTAAATTAATAATTTATAAAATTGTATATATTCGTATTATTTTGTACTCATATGATTAATTCTTTTTATTCGATTTTTAAAAAATACCAGTGGTTATTTTTTTTATTTAAATACATTCATATTATTTTCAAATTAAAAGAATATACTTATTTAAAATAATATGAGTACGTTGAAATAAATTTAACAAAATTTTAAAATAATAAGAATATGTTTATTTAAAATATTAAAATTTTAAATTTTAAATAAACTTACTAATATTAATTTTAAATTTTATTTAAAATAATAAAAATATATTTATTTAAATTAAAAAAATAAAAATACATTTATTGAGCAGCTTCATTGTTAGGACCGTTGAAGAACATCATGGATTGGAACTTCTTCACGTGGGCTCGGGGATCTCCGAACCCCTTATGTGGTTCAAGCGCAGAGGGTAGCGCAAAGTTCTTTGGCATCTGGTAGTTTGTGATCTCCTCGGAGAAGGGGTTGTCGAGGGTAAGCTTCTCCTTTGGCGGGGTGATGTTTAAGGGATCTGTGGTGCCTTGGGCCGAGCTTTTGGAGCTTTCTCCATTATTCTGTGTAAATAGCTCGGCTATCCTTCGTACTTCTGCCTGAAGTTCGGCGATTCGGGCCAGGAGCTCATTCTGTGTGAGTTGTGGACTTTCCTTGTTAGCCATGTTCGAAGATTGGGAATCCTGCACAATAAAGTAGAAGACTAAACGAAGGAAAAAGTGGGGTTAGATGTATCGGGCCCCACGGTGGGTGCCAAATGATTCATCCGATTACTGAGGTGGCCGAGCTTAAGCACTTCCGAGCAAGCTGACAGCAGAGTGGAAGAGCTGTATGTCGGCCAGGACCAAACACCGCGGCGGAAATACATGCAAAAGATACTCCGATGCTCAAGTTAGTAATAGTGAGTGAGAGTAGTTAAATGAATATGAAAACTGAGAATAGAACCTGCCCTTTAGCCGAGAATATTAGTTCGGCTTTATAGGAGTTGATTTACCTGTTTACTGTGGATAAGTCCTAGTTTATAGGTCGGTTATCATGTTCTGTTTTGGTGATTAGCTTTATTGAGCACGTTGCCTATTTTTCAAATGGGTGAGACCGAGCTTATTTGCTCACATGCCGAGCTTTTCCGGCGGCCGAGGATAAGGGTGACGTATCAATTTCAATGCCGTTGACCAATGCGGTTGCCGGAGACTACATGCGGGAACTAGAGAAGGCGCAGATAGGGCGAGAGATGATTGCCAGCGGCGTTGCACAGAGGATTCAGCTTGAAGCTGATGTGAGGAGGGAGCTCACCTTGGAAGCATTGTTGGGAATTCTTCCAATGCAAAGAGGAAATCTGTGGGAATTCTTCCAATGCAGAGAGGAAATCTGAGTGAATCAGTGCAACTGCGGTCACCGCCACCACGTTGATCCTTGGTTGAGGAGAGATTGACAATGAGTTAGATATATTGTTATAGATAATCTAAAATTACGTACTCAGTCACGTATTCACATCCTGTAAGGCTGCGTTTATTTTTGGAAACAGGATAAGACATGACACTAAGATAGAGACAATAGGATGGAGATACTAAAAATTATTTTTTGTGTATTGTGTTTGGATATGATGGATAAGACACTAATATAATGTCCTGTATTATGTTTAGATAGACATGGACAAACTAAGAGATTATGCGAAATGACTAAAATAGCCATATGATTCCAAATTTTTTACATCAAGTACAAATTATTTAATAAAAAATAAGAGTATATGGAAGTACAGAAAATTACAAAAAAAATTGGTCTATGAACCAATAAGATAAAAATGGTATTAAAGTAACAAAATTAAGAATAAATAAAGTAACATAAAATAGAAAAGTGAATTAAGTCTCCATTAATACAGCATGTCATGGAGAAGAGAATAAACGATAAAAAGGAATGAATTAATTATCTAATAAGAAATTCTATAAAAAGAAAAATAGAGTATCTAGAAAAAAAAGAACGCAGAGAAAAAAGAATTACGATGTAGAGAAGAAGCTAAAATTAGGAAAAATAAGAAGAGATAACAGTAGAATAGTAAAAAATATCTATGGATAGAAAGGAAAAAAAATTTAATAAAAAGTCCGTGTCCACTCTTTTAAATTCTGTGTCCATCATTGTCCTTCGTAAAAGAGTGGACACAAAAATATAAAATAGTGTCCTGGAGACAATGTGTTCCGTGTCCATATCTCTACTTCCAAACACGTTTTAATCCTTAGTTGTCCATGTCTCTGTGTCCTGTCTCAAAAAATAAACGCTACCTAAATTCTGCATTAACACACAAGAGAATTATGTAACTATTTCACTTTCAACTGTAAAGTAAGATTATAAAAACTGCTCCACTTGCAATTGTTTCTTTTTCTTTTCGTCTTCTTACTTTATGTTCTGATAGACAAATAGAAATGAAAAATTCAATAAATTAACAATCATGGCAACATCGACCCACTTGGACAGAATATGCTAGCCGAAGAAGATATAATATGAGCGACAATAACACCTACTGATGATTGGATTTTTGACGGTTTAGAATTTCACTAATGAATTTTCGTTGTAAAGTATAGTTTCTAAACCAAACAATAATCCTTTCATACAAAAAGTTATTTGTCACTAGTACAAACCCCTAAAATTTATAAATCGAAGTATTGGAACCTCGGGTCGTTCTCCCTAGGAATTGTAATGAAGTGTCTTGTTATTGGTTGTGAGTTATATTTGGGGTTTTTAAGATTCTAGACAAGAAATATAAATGGCAAAGAAAATAAACTAACAACTAGTAAAGCTCTTGGCAAGATATGAGAACTAGAAGTCCTATCCTAGTTATCCTCCTCAATTGTGATGACAAATTGTCCATTGCTCCCACTTAGTTAACCTCTAACCATGGAGGAAAGTCAAGTGGATGAATCAATTTGATTCCTCAAGTCCTAATCAACTCCTAAAGGAAAGACTAGCTTTAGAGGCATTCAAATCAATTAGCAACTTCTAATTGTCAATCGACAAGGGAATTAGATAACTCAAGAGTCACTAATTACTCTACCTAGGCCAAGAGGAACAAAATCTACACTAAAATCCAACCAAGCATTTCATCAAACATTTGAAAGGCATAAAAAGAAAGCATAGTAAATTGATAACAAGAATAGAATCTAACAACAATTATTGAAATGAATTAACAACAACAATCAAGGAAATCTCAATTATCATGAATCACCTCAAATTGCATTATTGAAAGAGGAAATAAAAGATCAACAATCTATCCATAACAAGATGAAGAATTATAAGAAGTAAAGTACATAACTAGAGAGAAGAAGAGGAGAAGATTAAGAATTGATAAAGGAAAAGTGAATCAAAGCATGAATTAAACCTAGATCTAAGAAGAGAGATTAACCTAAACCTAATCCTAATTCTAGAGAGAAGTGAGAGCTTCTCTCTCTAAAACTACTCTAAAACTAAAACTATGACTAATGGTAATGAACTCCCCTCCTTTGCTCTTCAATCCTTGGCTTTAAATAGCAGTTTAGGCGCCAAAGTTGGTTGGAATTGGGCCCCACAACCCTTGAGAATTCGTTGGCTACGTTTTCATTAAAAAAATCATAAACCAGCACTGACGCGTACGCGCACAGCACGCGTACGCATCCATGGGGTGATTCGCAGGTGCGCGCGCGCGTCTATGGGCGAGTTCAACTTCTTTGACTTTTCATGATTTCTCCACTTTGCATGCTTTTCCCTTCACTCCTTTGATCCATTCCTAACCTTTTCAATCTAAAATTACTAACAAACACATCAAGACATCTAGTGGAATCAAAGGTGAATAAAAATCATCGAATTAAGGGTCTAAAAGCATGTTTTCACATCTAAGCACAAATAAAGAGACAATCACAAAACCATGCTATTTCATTGAATAAATGTGGGTAAAAGGTGATAAAATCTCTTAAAATCAATACAAGATAAAGCGTCAAAACGGGGTTTATCACCTACCTAGAAGACGTGCAACTTATCGAGAGATGATTCGGTAAGAAAAATAAGTTGTCATATCTACTAATACAATTCCTATCCCAACTCCATTGTCAAGCACAGATAGAGTTATGGATTAACTATAATACAGGAGTAGTCCGATCAACTACACTTAGACAAATGGTCAAAGCCACTTACCATCCTCAATTTGTTACAAGTAACATATAACATGATATGTATAATGATAAATTTTAATATTGCCTTTGATAAGAGAGGTTTGTTATTAAAAGAAATTCTCCTGTACAATCGTCAGTTACTTGATATAAAAAAATTTCTACCCATTTCAAACAGCAATTTCATTCAAAGTTTTCTATTGGATGTAAAACATTGTTGCGGATTAATAACCTTATTAAGATCTTTCTATTGGAGATAAATTATTGGTGCAGATTAAAATAGTTCAAAGGTGTAATTTTTTAAAAAATAAATTTACCCAAGATATTTTTTTAATTATTATTATACTCTTTTAACGTACTCTAAATACCTACATCTATATCTATAACAATATATAATGGCAAAATCTGTTTTGGTGTCCAAAATTCTTTTCCACTTTTATCCTTTCTAATAACCTATCCTAGTATGCGTCAGTTATTCCACGTTAGAGAGCTCCCACTACCTCATCTTCATTCACATTCTCTCTTATCTCATAAATCCACATAACTTCTATAATTATCTCTTTCTTCTCTTATTCTCTCTCACTTCAGATGACTATTATTGCATAATAGAAAAATTTTCTTCGTTTCTCATTCATATTCTCATGCATCCTTCTCACTTCATCTAAATATAACGTAAAACATAATATAATTTATTTTTTTCTTATTAAATAAAAGTGCAAAACTATATTTATATATTTGTTTTGATTAATTACAGTTGACAGATACCAACTGAAGATTCACGTGGAAGTGGTCGACCGATTTGGCAAGACTATAACAGACGACGAAGACAAAACATGAGCGAAGAATAGAGGCAACAACACCTCGCCAGAAGACGTGCCAGTTACCAAGAGAGTATTACACAACTAATATGACAACACCATTAGAAGATATCAGTCATATCATAAAGCGAATAGGAGAATTTGGTATCCAATTCTCGTTTTTTCATCTTAATTCTATTAATAAATAGTGTTTAATATAATCGTCGTCTTAAAATTTGGTCAAAAATATAATTATTAGTTAATTTTTCTTTATTCTTTGTACATTTATTTTTTATTCTACACATAACTTCTATTCATGTTGTCTTTCTTATTATTTTATGGTGTACATATAACACTCTTTTCCTATCTTTATTTCACTTAATTAAAAAAAAAATCATGATAAATATGTGTATGGAGAATAGTAAAAAATAATGAAAATGAAAATAAAAAATTTTTAAAAAATAATGGAGCAAAAAATGATTTAAGATATTGAATATAAAATTAAAAGAAAAAATTTTTAGCAATTAAAATTATGCGAGAAGAAGAATTCTTTGAATTTAAATTTTTATATCTGCTTCAAATTAAATAAGATTGAAAAAATAAATAAATTTATAAATATTTATAAATTTTTATAAATAACAATATAAACATTATAATTTTGTTTTGAAATTAAATGAAACTTTAAGAAAATCTTAAAAATTTTATTAGTTAGAGGCATAGAAGTTGACATATTAGATCTAGAAAAAGATAAAGAATTATTACAAATAAGTGTTAAGAGTAGGGGAGATATTCAACAATGTAATATTTTTATATTTAATTGTATATGTTAATAGTAGCTAAAATAGTAGTATCAATATAATATTACTCTTTTAAAAAGATATAATATATTTGATAATTTTTTTTTATAATCGTTAACAAATTTTATAATTTGATTAATAAAAAATATGAATACTTGATATCTTAAATTTTGTCTGAAAGCAATAAAATATGACTTAACAAGTAAGTTTGAAAAATGATAAGTATCTATATAATAGGTATACATTTAGATATCTAAATCAAAGAAGAGAAAAAAATTCTTTTAGCAAATCTTTAATGACTCAAAAGTTAATACAATGGTAATTATAGAATAAAGTGATAAACAAAAATGAGAGTTAGGATAATGATATGGTGATAATTAATTACGATTGGGATGAATAGAAGAAGAAAACTAAAAAAAATGAATAAAACAAGGCAACATAATAATAATGATAAGAGAAAAGATCGTGTATAATATGATGAGATAATATAATCAAAATAAAAATTAATAATTTTAAAAAATAATAAAATTAAAGATAATTAAAGAGGTTCAAGATAAAATTGAAGAAATATATTTTTTATCTATTAGAATTATGGATGGAAATAAAGTATGTTTTGGATATAAATTTTTAAATTTGCTTCTAATTTAATAGGATTAAAAAAATAAATAAATTTAATAATATTTATAAATAACTAATCATTAAATAATCAGTAAATTTTTATATTGATTTTGTTACACATAATAATAAACTAATATTTTTTAATTTTATTTTTTAATTTAAATTTGTTTATTTTAACATTTTACATGTTAAATAATTTAAGATATTTTATTTTTTTATTATTTATTTTTAATTATTATTAAATTTATAATTTTAAAACAAAAGTATAAAATTAATTTCTTAAACTCAATAAAAAAGCGATTCAACATGCACGATAGTGCTTGGTGAGCTGCTAGCAACATATAATGTCAATTGGCGTTCAAATTTAAGTTCTAATATTGTCCTTAGTGAGAGAGGTTTATTATTAAAAAAATTTATCCTGCACATCAGTTATTTACATTGAATAAAAAAACTTTCACACATTTTTTACCGTAACTTCATTAAGAGTTTTCTTTTGGATGTAAATTAGTCATGCAAATTTTTTATTATCGATATGCTTTTAAAAGAATAAAAGTGAAATAGTTTAACAAGGGAAATATTTTTAAAAAAAATTACACATAGTAATTTTATACGAACATATCAAAATTTTCTTTGCATATAATATTCATTCTTCTAAATTTATTCATAGAGTATCTTATAGAAATTATATTTAAGTAATTTTTTTATCTTATAACTATTTTATATTTTAGAATTCAAAATTTTGTATTTTTATTTTTATTCAAGGTTTATTTTTATGTTTTATTTTAGTTTTGTTAATCAAAAAGTATTTATATTAGTTTTAATTTTTATTTTTTAGGATAAATATAAAGATGAAATCTTTTTTATAAATTAGATGACTGAAAAATTATTTGTTATAGAAAAATTTAAGTTTATTTTTTGACTATAGAAGTAGATATAATTAACTCTTAAATGTAATCAAAATAAATATAAATTTATTCAATTTTTTAAAATTTACATTAATTATTAAAATCAAGATATAATGAATGTACTGCTATAAAAAAAAATGAAAATCACTTCACAACTATTTTTTTGTTGAAAAAAAATATGACTCAATAACTGTAAAATCTAATTTAAACAACTATAAATAAGTAAAATAAATAATAAAAAATTAACATAAAATTTAATTTTTTTATTTGGTATAAAATTAAATATAATAAAATAAATAAATATTCTCATACATAATGACATAAAATTAAACATTTTCTTTTTATAGATCCATCTGTTTTTTTTTTAGTTTTTATCCTTATTTTTGTATTTTATTTTAATTTTATTAAACCAAAAAGTACTAATATAATTTAATTTTAATTTTTAACTTTTAATCATAAATAAAAATATGTGACTTTGTATGCATTAGATAAAAATAATTACTTATAATAAAAAAAATTAAATTTACTTCTTCATTATATTTATAAGAGTGTAGATAATTCACATAAGAGTTATAAGACTTTTTTTTAACTTTATTTTTAAAGTAGTATTCACTTTTCAGTGTAATAATTACGAACTAATATACAACGCGATAACTAGTTGCGATGAAAGAAAACGTAGAAGGAGAATAAAAATGGAGGAAAGAAGAGAGAACAAGACAATATAAGAGTGGTGGTGAGCCAAAGATGGACATGTGGATAGATAATGGTAAGAAAAAAGAATAATAAAAATAAAAATTAAAAATTTGAAAAGAATAATAAACTAAAGATAATTTAAAATGTTAAATATAAAATTATAAGAAATAAAAATTTTTTAACTATTAAAATTATGCAAGAGAAAGAGTGATTTAAATATAATTTTTTTATATTAGTTTCAAGTTAAATAAAATTGAGAAATAAATAAATGTATAAATATTTATAAATTTTTATTTTCATTGTTACACATAATAATCACGTAATCATTTTAGTATTATACCTAAATTAATTTAAATTTAATTATTTTATATATTAAAAAATTAAATAACTTATAATTTTTTTTATTTAATTATTCAATACAAAATTTTTGATTGTTTGATATCTTAATTTTTTCTTAAAATGATAAAATATGACTTAAAAAACAACTATGAAAAATAAGTATCTATATAATAGTTATATATCTAGATATCTAAATCAAACAAAAAAATAATTCTTTTAACAAATTTTTAACAACTCAAAAGTTAAAAC
>NC_029778.3:45135598-45138882 GCF_000817695.3 Arachis duranensis
TCTTGATTTTATTACACATAATAACATCATAATTCTTTTTCCTTATTTTTTAATTTAAATCAATTTATTTTATATTTCTTACAAATATTAAATAACTTAAAATATTTTATTTTTTATAATTTATTTTTTAATTATTGAATAATTTTTTATAATTAGTGACATTAAATTAGGATAACATTTTTATCTTTTTTTTTACTATATCTTTTTTTGATAACATATACATATCTTTAATGTGTGTTTTTATAATTTAATATTTTAAAAGTTTTTTATAATAATTTTAATTTCAACAAAATATCGTATAACTAAGGCTATGTTAATTTTAAAATGATAAAAAAATACTTACTTGACAAATTTAAAGGGATACTAAAATAAACAATAATGATTCATGATGCTATAATAAACAACCATGGTGTTGTGCGCTTTGTGCTCCAAACAAATGATTGAATATAAGTTTACGATACAAAATAAATAAATAAATAAGGAAGAAAGAAAGAGTACTACCTTTGTCATACTTTTTACCGTTGAGATCTATGTTCTCTGCTTTGAAAACGTCATCAAACTATCATAGAGAAGCTCACTTATCTTTGAAAGAAAAATAATAGGACGTTAGAATACAGTTCAAAGTTAGAATTACTGTAGATTAAGTTACAAAAACTAGATGTTAAGCTAAAGGTTCATTGATCCATCCGAGTGAATTAACGTAAAGCTGGATTCTAATAAACTAATATATTTAATTTAAGGTAAAACACACCACAGTAGATCACAAATAAGGACACAACCTTCCTTGGCATTCTAAATTCAATAACCTATTGAGTATTGACTATTGTAGCTCAAATCAAGAGTAAGGAGATTATAAAAACTTAGAACTGCAACAAATTAAAATTATATCATATCTATTTTTCAAGAAAGCTGATCACACCCTAGAATTCAAGTTAGAATTACCAAGTACTGGATTAAACTATCTTAGAATAGAAGAGCTATCAGCAATCAGAAATCTGGCAAAAGAGCTAAATGCTTAAATTAAATATCATCCATTAGAAATTAAATACCTAAGTCAACTAGTTAAAAAAATCAATCAGACAAAAAAAAAAAAGAAAAAGAGAAGCCACAAAATTGAAGGCTTGAAGCCAATTCACACGGTTTAAGCACTAATTTAAAATTTCTCAAAAAAAAAAAAGTCACAATCCCACAACTACAAAATTAACCAGTAAAAAATAACATATCAAACAATATAGTCACTGATAGAAAAATATAAAAAATAACAAATTATACATAAAGAACCACAAAAAGTTAGAAAATTACACAAAAGTGCAAAAGATACTGAACCTGTAAATTCCGCAAAATTAGCAAGTAATTAATCAATAAATTAAATTTTAATAGCAAAAATTAGAAATGTAAATTTAAAATGTAAAATAAGATAGAGCTAATTAAAACGAGAATTTTGACACAAACTTTAAAAAATTTCGCTCAAAATTGGGTCGAACGGGCCAAACCAGTAAAGCTGAATCCAAACTAGGCCATGAGCCCAACCAACTCCTTTAAGTTAACGAGCAACGGCTCATTCTTCTTCCTCTTCAATGAAGAACCTGTGGAGCATGCAAGGAAAGGGGGAAAAGGTTCCAAACTCTTGACATAGATTTAAATCTACGTAACTTTTGATCTGGAGCTCCGATTGCCGTATCGTTTGCGGCAACGGGTCTGCGGCGTAGAGCTCTACAAAGGCCAGTACATTATAAGGTAAGGAAGTCACATTTTTTTCCTCAATTTTTTCATTTCCAGTTTCAAAAATTCTTGGGCTTTGGTATTGAGATTTTGTATAATTTCGGTGTTTAGAATCAAATTAACTTGGTAGACTTGCCGAGTCTTGTCCCAATTTTCCGCTGGTAAGGTGAGAATCCTAGAACTCTAGTTAATTCTCTAATTTTGTGTGTTGGGTATTAAATTTAGATATGTATATGTGTGATAATGTGAAATTAGGTGTATATATATTAATTGGAGCTTGATTTGTGGACACTTGAGACTTGGTGGAGGTTGGGTATCATTGTTTTGAAGATCTTGAAACTTTGGGGCTGTGTTTGGTGTCTTTGGTGGTGTCTCGGGTAATACGTGAAAATTGTCCAAGGTATGGTTTAGGTTTCGCGTATTTAATATATAATGTCGTGTGAAAACTTAGGCTAAAGAACCATAAGATAGGTTAGAATGATTATGAATGTTGGATGTTTAGCATTAATGATGTTATTGATGATATAAGTAACTATGTATTGGTGATCATGGTTATAATGGAAATAAATGCCCCTTGGGTGTTTGGATATTGTTAGCAAGCTTGATGATTTGATTGTATATGTATGCATGATAGAATGATGATGGTTTTATTGATGAGAGCAAGAACTTTAGGGTGTGAATAAGGTAAAAAACTAAAGTATGATGGTTTGTGATATGATGAGTGGCTAGTAGGATTGTATGGGATTGCTATGAAGTGTGTTTGTGATGGATATATGTATAAATAGTGGGGATTGAATGTGGTTATAGTGAAATTGAGGTTTGAGCTTGTGAAAAATTGGTTTGGGCTGAACTTCAGCGAGTCATAACTCGGCTTCCGGACCCCAAATGGCATCAAATATGTTTTATACGAAAACTGAGTCCGTGAAGTTTATGCCGTTCGAAGAACGGAAGAAAAATATTATGTGTGTTGCAATTTTGGGATTTAAACTTGAAATTCTGCAGTTTCAGACTTAGTTAAATTTTTTGAGGAAACGTACGCCCACCCGTACGCGTGACCTTGGATTCTAGTGTACGCATATCCTTCATTCACAAAGGATCGCTACATCCTTGTGAACATGCATACGCGAGATGAGGTATGCGTACGTGGTGCACGAAATTGCAATCACACTTTTGCAATTCCGCACAACTAACCAGCAAGTGCACTGGGTCGTCCAAGTAATACCTTATGTAAGTAAGGGTCGATCCCACGGAGATTGTCGGCTTGAAGCAAGCTATGGTTATCTTGTAACTCTTAGTCAGGATATCAATAATTATTAGGGTTGATTGTAAAAAGTAAAAGAACATGAAATAAGTACTTGTTTTGCAGTAATGGAGAACAGGTTGAGGTTTTGGAGATGCTCTATCTTCTGAATCTCTGCTTTCCTACTGTCTTCTTCTTCAGGCACGCAAGGCTCCTTCCATGACAAGCTGTATGTAGGGTTTCACCATTGTCAATGGCTACCTCCCATCATCTCAGTGAAAATGTTCAACGCGCTCTGTCACAGCACGGCTAATCATCTGTT
>NC_029778.3:45140043-45141796 GCF_000817695.3 Arachis duranensis
CATAGGAACTCAGAACTCAGATAGTGTTATTGATTCTCCTAGTTAAGTATGATGATTCTTGAACATAGCTACTTTATGAGTGTTGGCTGTGGCCCAAAGCACTCTGTCTTCCAGTATTACCACCGGATACATACATGCCACAGACACATACTTGGGTGAACCTTTTCAGATTGTGACTCAGCTTTGCTAGAGTCCCCAATTAGAAGTGTCCAGGGTTCTTAAGCACACTCTTTTTGCCTTGGATCACAACTTTATTATTTATTTATTATTTTATATATATATGTAAAATTTTTTTTGAATGCTTTTTCTTGCTTCAAGAATCAATTTAATGATTTTTTAGATCCTCAATAACAGTTCTCCTTTTCCATCATTCTTTCAAGAGCCAACAATTTTAACATTCTTAAAACAACAAATTCAAAAGACATATGCACTGTTCAAGCATTCATTCAGGAAAACAAAAAGTATTGTCACCACATCAAACTAATTCAACTAGTTTCAAAGATGGATTCGAAATCCTGTACTTCTTGTTCTTTAATGATTAAAGCATTTTTCATTTAAGAGAGGTGATGGATTCATAGGACATTTATAGCTTTAAGACATGAACCTTAAATTTTATTAATCATGAATTAAGAACAAGACTCAAAAATAGATATAAGATAAGACTAATAGTAATAGAAAACAGAAATTCAAATAGGCCCCTAATGATAGAGGTTATCACAGAGTTAGGACTCAACAACCTTGATTTTGAGAAGTGAATGCTCCCTCAGCTTGAGGGGAGAACTTTTGGCGTTTCAACTCTTGAAGTTCACGCCCCTGCTTCTCTTGTTCCTTCAGCAATTTGCAGAGCATGCAGTTCTGATTCTGCTGTTCTACCTTAAGTTGTCCATCAATTCTAGCTTATACCACGAAGATTCTGATTAAGGAATCCAAGAGATATTCACTCAATCTAAAGTAGAACGGAGGTGTTTGTCAGGCACACGTTCATAGGCGAGAATGATGATGAGTGTCACGGATCATCACATTCTTCAGGTTTAGGAACAAGTGATATCTTAGAATGGAAGCAAGCATGATTGAATGAAAAACAGTAGTAATTGCATTAATCCATCAAGACACAACAGAGCTCCTCACCCCCAACCATGGGGTTTAGAGACTCATGCCGTAGAAGGTACAGTAAGAAACGTGTAATGTGTCATAAGGTGTAGATACAATGTCAAAATATCCTATTAATAGTGAACTAGTATCCTAGGGTATACATAAATGAGTAAATGACGTAAAAATCCACTTCCGGGGTCCACTTAGTGTGTGCTTAGGCTGAGCATTGAAGCTTTCATGTGTAGAGACTTTTTCTGGAGTTAAACGCCAGCTTTTATGCCAGTTTGGGCATTTAACTCCAATTTTTATGCCAGTTCCGGCATTAAACGCCGGGAATTCTAAAGCTGATTTGCAACGCCAGTTTGGGCCATCAAATCTCGGGCAAAGTATGAACTATTATACATTGCTGGAAAGCCCAGGATGTCTACTTTCCAACGCGGTTGAGAGCGCGACAATTGGGCTTTTTTAGCTCCAGAAAATCCATTTGGAGTGCAGGGAGGTCAGAATCCAACAGCATCTGCAGTCCTTTGTCAGCCTTCTATCAGATTTTTGCTTAGATCCTTCAATTTCAGCCAGAAAATACCTGAAATCACAGAAAAACACACAAACTCATAGTAAAGTCCAGAAAAGTGAATTTTAACTAAAAACTAATAAAAATATA
>NC_029778.3:45143311-45144012 GCF_000817695.3 Arachis duranensis
CATTATTTTGTGATAATGGTCTTCATGTTCTTTGGTTAAGAACTTCTCTTGATTCCAAAGACTCTTTGGATTATTCTCTTTATTGCCTCTTAAATTGGTTTGTTTTCCCTTAGGAGCCATGATCTTGATGAATCTTGGCTTAGTGATCACGGAAAAGCACACCAAACTTAGAGGTTTGCTTGTCCTCAAGCAAAAGAAAGGAAAGAGGGGATGAGAGCAAATTCGAATGGTGGGGAGAAAGGGGTGGCCGAACGTGTATTTATAAGGGAGGGAGAGAGATTTCGAAAATTTTGAAGGAGATTTGAGAAGATATGGAAAAAATTTGACAAATATTTGAGTTTTTGAAGAAGATTTGGGAAGGATTTGAGAGAGATTTGAAGAATGATTTTAATTTTTGAAAATTTGAAGGTGAATGGTGAAAGTTTGAAATGTATTTATGCAGAAAATTATGGATCAAAACGGGAAAGTTTGAAAAAATTTTAATTAGAAAGCGAAATCTCCGTCCCCCACCTTTCTGGCGTTAAACGCCCAGAATGGTATCCATTCTGGCGTTTAACGCCCAAATGTTGGCCATTGTGGGCGTTTAACGCCCAGCCAGGTACCCTGGCTAGCGTTAAACGCCAGAATCCCCTTCATCACTGGGCGTTTTGCTAAACGCCCAGGATGCTGCACACCTGGCGTTAAATGCCCTGAATGGTGTC
>NC_029778.3:45145673-45147713 GCF_000817695.3 Arachis duranensis
TTTTGAGCATTCCTGCTCAAAATTGCTTTCAAGATAATGCTTGATCCTCTGTCCATTAACAATGAACTTTTTGTCGGAATCAGTATCCTGAAGCTCAACATATCCATATGGTGATACTCCTGTAATCACATACGGACCCCTCCACCGGGATTTAAGTTTTCCTAGGAACAGTCTAAGCCTAGAGTTGAAGAGTAGAACTTTTTGTTCTGGCTCAAAGACTCTGGATGACAACTTCTTGTCATGCCACTTCTTTGCCTTTTCCTTATAAATCTTTGCATTTTCAATGGCACTGAGTCTGAATTCATCTAGCTCATTTAGCTGGAGCAATCTTTTTTCACCAGCTAACTTAGCATCCAGGTTTAGGAATCTGGTTGCCCAGTAGGCTTTATGTTCCAGTTCCACGGGCAGATGACAGGCCTTGCCATACACAATTTGGTATGGAGAGGTTCCTATTGGAGTCTTGAATGCTGTTCTGTATGCCCACAGAGCATCATCCAAGCTCTTTGCCCAATCCTTTCTACGGGCAATTACAGTTCATTCTAGGATTCTTTTTAGCTCTCTGTTAGAGACTTCAGCTTGCCCATTTGTCTGTGGATGATATGGGGTTGCCACTTTGTGACTAATTCCATATCGAACCATAGCAGAGTAGAGCTGTTTATTGCAGAAATGAGTACCCCCATCACTGATTAGGACTCTGGGAACACCAAATCTACTGAAGATATATTTTTGGAGGAATTTCAGCACGGTCTTAGTATCATTAGTGGGTGTAGCAATTGCTTCTACCCACTTAGATACATAGTCCACTGCCACTAGAATGTAAGTGTTTGAGTATGATGGTGGGAACGGACCCATAAAGTCAATCCCCCATACATCAAACAATTCAATCTCTAAGATCCCTTGTTGAGGCATGGCGTATCCGTGAGGTAAGTTACCAGCTCTTTGGCAGCTGTCACAGTTACGCACAAACTCTCGGGCATCTCTATAGAGAGTAGGCCAGTAGAAGCCACATTGGAGGACCTTAGTGGCTGTTCGCTCACTTCCAAAATGTCTCCCATACTGTGATCCATGGCAGTGCCATAGGATCTTTTGTGCTTCCTCTCTAGGTACACATCTGCGGATCATTCCGTCTGCACATCTCTTAAAGAGATATGGCTCATCCCATAGGTAGTACTTGGCATCTGAAATTAATTTCTTTCTTTGCACCCTGCTGTACTCCTGGGGTATGAACCTTACAGCTTTGTAATTTGCAATATCTGCAAACCATAGAGCTTCTTGAATGGCAAAGAGTTGCTCATCTGGGAAAGTCTCAGAGATCTCAGTAGAAGGGAGGGACGCCCCAGCTACTGGTTCTATTCGGGACAGATGATCAGCTACTTGGTTCTCTGTCTCTTTTCTGTCTCTTATTTCTATATCAAACTCTTGCAGAAGCAACACCCATCTTATGAGCCTGGATTTTGAATCCTGCTTTGTGAGTAAGTACTTAAGAGCAGCATGGTCAGTGTACACTATCACCTTTGATCCCACTAGATAGGATCTAAACTTGTCAATGGCATAGACCACTGCAAGTAACTCTTTTTTTGTGGTTGTGTAATTCTTTTGTGCATCATTTAGAACACGGCTGGCATAATAAATGACGTGCAGAAGCTTGTTATGCCTCTGTCCCAACACTGCACCAATGGCATGGTCACTGGCATCACACATTAGTTCGAATGGCAATGTCCAGTTTGGTGCAGAGATGACTGGTGCTGTGACCAGCTTGGCTTTCAGGGTCTCAAATGCCTGCAGACACTGTGTGTCAAACACAAATGGTGTGTCGGCAGCTAGCAGGTTGCTCAGAGGTTTAGCAATTTTTGAAAAATCCTTTATAAACCTTCTGTAGAATTCTGCATGTCCCAGAAAGCTTTTCATTGCCTTAATATTGGTAGGTGGTGGTAATTTTTCAATTACCTCTACCTTTGCCCGATCCACCTCTATTCCTTTGTTTGAAATTTTATGCCCAAGGACAATCCCTTCAGTCACCATAAAGTGACATTTCTCCCA
>NC_029778.3:45148129-45157702 GCF_000817695.3 Arachis duranensis
TTGGCATTATCCTCCAACAGGATCTTGTGCATGCATCTAGCTGGGCTAATGCCCTTAATATCACTTATGGACCACCCAAGAGCTGTCTTGTGTGTCCTTAGCACTTGAATTAGTGCTTCCTCTTCCTGTGGCTCTAAGGTAGAGCTTATGATTACAGGAAAGGTATCACCTTCTCCCAGAAATGCATATTTCAGGGATGGTGGTAATGGTTTGAGCTCGGGTTTGGGAGGTTTCTCCTCTTCCTAAGGGATTTTCAGAGGTTCTATTATTCTCTCTGATTCCTCCAAATCAGGCTGAACATCTTTGAAGATGTCCTCTAGCTCTGATTCTAGACTTTCAGTCATATTGATCTCTTCCACCAAAGAGTCAATAATGTCAGCGCCCATGCAGTCATTTGGTGTGTCTGGGTGCTGCATAGCTTTTACAGCATTCAACTTGAACTCATCCTCATTGACTCTCGGGGTTACTTCCCCTTTTTGTACATCAATGAGAGTTCGTCCAGTTGCTAGGAAAGGTATTCCTAGAATGAGAGTTGCACTCTTGTGCTCCTCCATCTCCAGCACTACAAAGTCAGTTGAAAAGGCGAATGGCCCAACCTTGACAATCATGTCCTCAATTATGCCTGATGGATATTTAATGGAGCCATCAGCAAGTTAGAGGCATATCAGGGTTGGTTTGACTTCTTCAGTCAAACCAAGCTTCCTGATAGTGGATGCAGGTATTAGGTTGATACTTGCTCCAAGATCACATAGGGCTGTCTTGGTGCAAGCACCTTCTAATGTGCATGGTATCATAAAGCTTCCTGGATCTTGAAGCTTTTCTGGTAAGCTTTTCAGAATGACTGCACTGCATTCTTTAGTGAGAAACACTTTTTCAGTTTCTCTCCAATCCTTCTTATGACTTAAGATCTCTTTCATGAACTTAGCATAAGAAGGTATTTGCTCAAGTGCCTCTGCAAACGGAATCTTTATTTCAAGAGTCCTTAAATAGTGTACAAAGCGGGCAAATTGTTTATCCTGTTCTGCTTGGCGGAGTTTCTGAGGATAAGGCATCTTGGCTTTATATTCTTCAACCTTAGTTGCTGCAGGTTTATTCCTTACAGAAGTGGTTGGAGAAGCCTTTTTATAGGGGTTACTATCAGCACTCTCAGGTGTCTGATTCCCCATTGGCGTTTGAACGCCAGGATTGGGTGAAGAATGGGCGCTTAACGCCAACTTTTCCCCCTTTTCTAGCATTTGAACGCCAGAACTGGGCAGGGAATGGGCGTTTAACGCCAGCTTTTCCCCCCTTTCTGGCGTTTGGACGCCAAGAGTATTCCTCTCTGGGCTCTTACTGTCCTCAGAGGGATTTTGGACAGTGGTTTGGTTATCCTCTATCAATTGTTCCTTTATTGGCTTCTTGCTACTTTGAGCAGTGTTATTCAATGTCTTCCCACTCCTCAGTTGAACTGCTTGGCATTCTTCTGTTATCTGTTTAGATAACTGCTGTTTTGCCTGATTCAACTGTGATTCTATGTTCTTGTTAGAAATTTTAGTTTCTTGGAATATCTCTTTAAATTCTGCTAACTGTTTTGTTATCAGGTGTAATTGCTGATTAAGCTCAACCATCTGTTCTTAAGGATTAGGATCAGTGGCTACTGCCATAACTTCTTCTTTTGTAGAGAACTCATTGCTAGAGTACAAATATTGATTTCTAGCAACAGTATCTATAAGCTCTTGAGCCTCTTCAATCATCTTCCTCATATGTATAGATCCACCAGGTGAGTGGTCTAGAGACATCTGAGCTTTTTCTGTAAGCCCATAGTAGAAGATGTCTAACTGTACCCACTCTGAAAACATTTCAGAAGGGCATTTTCTTAGCATACCTCTATACCTCTCCCAGGCATTATAAAGGGATTCATTATCCTCTTGTTTAAAGCCTTGGATGTCCAGCCTTAGCCGTGTCATCCTTTTTGGAGGGTAAAATTGATTCAGGAATTTGTTTGATAACTGTTTCCATATCTTTATGCTTGCTGTGGGTTGGTTATTCAACCACTTCTTAGCTTGATCTTTTACAGCAAATGGAAACAGTAATAGCCTGTAGACATCCTGATCCACCTCTTTATCACGTACTATGTCAGCAAGTTGTAAGAATTGTGCCAGAAACTCAGTAGGTTCTTCCTGTGGAAGACCGGAATACTGGCAATTTTACTGCACCATGATAATGAGTTGAGGATTTAGCTCAAAGCTGCTTGCTTTAATGGGAGGTATACAGATGCTACTCCCATATGCAGCTGTAATGGGGTTAGCATATGACCCCAGAGTCCTTCTGGACTGCTCAATTCCACTTAGGTCCATGATGGAGAAAGGGAATATGATATGGATTCACAAGTAAAGTAAATTTTTTTAAAAGTTGACCAAAAAAAATAAAATAAAACAAATGGAAAATAAAATAAATTTTTGAAAACTAAAAGAAAATAATATCAAAGCAAATTGAAAACTAAATCAATTAGTTAAAAAGATTTTGGAATTAGCAATTGAAAAGATATGATTGAAAATTATTTTGAAAAAGATTCGATTTTTTTTTTGAAATGAGGAAAGAGAAAAACAACAAAATGACACCAAACTTAAAATTTTTAGAAAATCAAACACAAATTTTCGAAAATTTTAAAGGAAAACACAAAGAGGACACCAAACTTAGAATTTTTAAGGATCAAGAAAGGACTAAGGATATGCAAATTCGAAAAATAAAGGAAGACAAAAGCATGCAATTGACACCAAACTTAAAATATGAAACTAAACTCAAATAAAAGACTCTAAACCAACAAAAAAATAAAACAGTCCTAATCTAAGCAACAAGATAAACCGTCAGTTGTCCAAACTCGAACAATCCCCGGCAACGGTGCCAGAAACTTGGTGCACGAAATTGCAATCACACTTTTGCAATTCCGCACAACTAACCAGCAAGTGCACTGGGTCGTCCAAGTAATACCTTACGTGAGTAAGGGTCGATCCCACGGAGATTGTCGGCTTGAAGCAAGCTGTGGTTATCTTGTAACTCTTAGTCAGGATATCAATAATTATCAGGGTTGATTGTAAAAAGTAAAAGAACATGAAATAAGTAATTGTTTTGCAGTAATGGAGAATAGGTTGAGGTTTTGGAGATGCTCTATCTTCTGAATCTCTGCTTTCCTACTGTCTTCTTCTTCAGGCACGCAAGGCTCTTTCCATGGCAAGCTGTATGTAGGGTTTCACCGTTGTTAATGGCTACCTCCCATCCTCTCAGTGAAAATGGTCAACGCGCTCTGTCACAGCACGGCTATTCATCTGTCGGTTCTCAATCGGGTTGGAATAGAATCCAGTGATTCTTTTGCGTCTGTCACTAACGCCCAACCCTCAGGAGTTTGAAGCTCGTCACAGTCATTCAATCCTTGAATCCTACTCAGAATACCACAGACAAGGTTTAGACCTTCCGGATTCTCTTGAATGCTGCCATCAATTCTAGCTTATACCACGAAGATTCTGATTAAGGAATCCAAGAGATATTCACTCAATCTAAAGTAGAATGGAGGTGTTTGTCAGGCACACGTTTATAGGCGAGAATGATGATGAGTGTCACGGATCATCACATTCATCAGGTTTAGGAACAAGTGATATCTTAGAATGGAAGCAAACATGATTGAATGAAAAACAGTAGTAATTGCATTAATCCATCAAGACACAGCAGAGCTCCTCACCCCCAACCATGGGGTATAGAGACTCATGTCGTAGAAGGTACAGTAAGAAACGTGTAATGTGTCATAAGGTGTAGATACAATGTCAAAATATCCTATTAATAGTGAACTAGTAACCTAGGGTATACATAAATGAGTAAATGACGTAAAAATCCACTTCCGGGGTCCACTTAGTGTGTGCTTAGGCTGAGCATTGAAGCTTTCATGTGTAGAGACTTTTTCTGGAGTTAAACGCCAGCTTTTATGCCAGTTTGGGCATTTAACTCCAATTTTTATGCCAGTTCCGGCGTTAAACGCCGGGAATTCTGAAGCTGATTTGCAACACCAGTTTGGGCCATCAAATCTCAGGCAAAGTATGGACTATTATACATTGCTGGAAAGCCCAGGATGTCTACTTTCCAACGCGGTTGAGAGCGCGCCAATTGGGCTTCTTTAGCTCCAGAAAATCCACTTCGAGTGCAGGAAGGTCAGAATCCAACAGCATCTGCAGTCATTTTCAGCCTCTGAATCAGATTTTTGCTCAGGACCCTCAATTTCAGCCAGAAAATACCTGAAATCTAAGAAAAACACACAAACTCATAGTAAAGTTTAGAAAAGTGAATTTTAACTAAAAACTAATAAAAATATAATAAAAACTAACTAAAATATACTGAAAATATACTAAAAACAATGCCAAAAAGCGTATAAATTATCCGCTCATCAGTACGCGTCTTGGTCCAAACGCGTACCCACGCGTACGCGTGGACCCTATTTCAGCAAAACTGGATTTTGTATTTTAAGACTAATTTTAAACTTTCAAACTTCTATTTTTACTCTTTTAGACCCTAAACCTTAGCTGTAAACATAGTGGAGGGGTCAAGCTATAAAGGGTTAGTAACTTGGGAGTGAAGCAATTTGAGGAGTAATGAATTATGAAGGTGTGATGGTGATGAAGTGATAGTGATAAGTTGCAATCGTTAGGATGGATGAGTAATTCCTAAACAAGTTATGATTATGAGTTTGAGATATTGAGATATGGTTAATGAAGATAACTAAGTTTGGTTATGGATTATTTTGAGATGTCGAGCTATGACTGCAAGGGTAGACTAGTAATTCCTATCCGAGCTATATTTGTTAGTATAGACGAGTAATTCCTATTTGATGTGTAATTCCTATCCGAGAATAGACGAGTAATTCCTATTCGAGTCCTAGATTTTGCATAGACGAGTAATCCCTATCCGGGTTAAGGATGTGGCACTTGCTTGGGTGGACGAGTAATGCCTACCCTGGTTTTGGTGAAACACCAGCATGGGTGGACAAGTAATACCTGTCTCGTGTTGTGGTGTTCTGTCCACGGTTAGCTACCAGGACATGTCGGGCTGGCTAAGTAATCGACAGTTGATATCAACAGCCATAGGACAGGCATACATCATATGCATATTGTTTGTTTGTTTGTTTGCTTTGTATTATTTGGGAATGCTTAATTGAATATATTATGTTAACTATTATATTTGCTACTTGCACTACTTGCTTTTCTACCTATGCTTGCATTTGTCTGTTTGTCTATCCTTGCAAACTCTCTAAAGATGGAGGAATGGAGGAAAGGTGAAAAGGTTTAGAGTTGAGATTAAGCTTAAGCTAGGTTTAGAACTCCCTAGATAACCACCCTTTTGATGGTTTCTGTTTAGTATATCAAGTTTTATAATTTGAGTGTCGGCGTTCTAAGATTGCCTCTAGCATTCCAGGACCTTATATCTTATGTGCGTGGCACCTCTACCATGCTGGGAACCTTTGGTTCTCACCCCATATTGTGTTGTTGTTTTTCAGATGCATGTCAAGAGGCTCCTTGGTAGGTGTCTGGACTTCTGTAGCGAAGCTGTTTCTGGGTTTTATTTTGATGTATAGTTTATGTTTATACATGTACTTAACTCTCCGAACAGCTACTTTATTTTGTACCTCTTAGATGTTTATGGAGAATTAGGGTTTATCTTTGTATTTTGGATTTTGGGGTATGTATATATGTATGTAAATATTCCCTGGCCAGCCTTAGCTTCGCAGTCTGAGTTAGGAGCTTGTTATTCTGTACCCTTGATCCTCTACTCTTATCTTTTGTATAAATATGTTAGTGAACTTTAGATTTCTTCGCAGGCAAGTAAACTGATTTTCTGAGTGTTGCGCTGTTCATTTTGCGATTTTACTTTGCCCGTTTTTCAGGTCTCCTCGTATACTATATTCTTTCTATTATCATTATGTATATATTTTATTTTAGAGGTCGTAATACCACACCACCTTTGTCTTATGACTTAAGCGTACGGCTCTGTGTGGTAGGGTATTACATTATGCTATCAGAGCAGTTCGTTCCTGAAGAGCCTGAGAGACGGACTGACTATGATTCTGTGCATTCTTTGTGTAAGTGTCTATGTGCTATTAGGATATCTAACTGATATACATAACATAAAATTCAAGAGTATGCATTTGGAACTTGGAAGTACTAGACTTGAGATATTAAGACTGATCACCTTGATATATCTTGTTTGGTGTGAATAGGAATCATATGGCGCCTCGTGGACGCGATCGCGGGAGAGGAAGAGGTAGACTAGGAAATGCAAACCCTGGAATGATAGAAAACAACCCTATGAACTTCATGGCCACCCTGGAAAACATGGTTACAGCTATGCAGGAGACAGCAGAAGCGTTAGGAAATCAAGCGAACCATGGGAACGACGATAATAGTGGAAATGGGCCGATGATGCTTGCCATTTTTCTGAAGATACATCCACCGACATTTAGGGGAACCATGAACCCTACTGAGGCTGACAATTGGTTTCAATCGATCGAACAGGCTTTACACGAACAGCAAGTCCTTGAAGATCAACATGTTGAATTTTGCAACTTATCAATTGGCGGGTGAATCCCAATATTGGTGGCAAGGAACGCGACGCCTTCTGCAGCAGGGTGATACTGCTATACCCTGGGATGCTTTTTGAACCGAGTTTTACAAGAAATACTTCTCCAATTTGGCCAGAATGGCTAAGGAACTTGAAATACTGCAACTAAAACAGGGCCAACTGACGGTCGCTGAGTACACGAACATGTTTGAGGAACTGTGCCGATTCTCCATAATTTGTCAAGGAGCTCCAGGAGACTTTGAGGAATGGAAGTGTATCAAATATGAAGGAGGAGTCCAGAGTGATATATTAAGTTCTGTGGGCCCAATGGAGATTAAAATTTTCTCAGACCTGGTAAACAAGAGCAAGGTTGTGGAAGAATGTCTAAGAAAGGCTGCTATGGGAGAAAATGACCTGGGAGAATTACCGAAAGGAGTACAACCCAAATTTAACCCTAAGGAGCCAAGAGTTTAAGAGGAATAGTTTAAGAGTGGATTTGAAACTTTAATTCTTGATGATCGTATTTCCCGTAGTTAGTTAATGTGATAGGATGTACTGTTTACTAGGATGCTTGAATGCAAAAAGTTTTTGAATCTTGGGGAACAAGGGTGTTCATAACCTGGACCGAGCTATAAGGTCCAGGTTGGACTAAAACTAAGGGACCGACTTCTTTAAAGGTGCAAAGAGCCAAGGCGAATCGTCACGTAGGACCAAGGAGGCCCAAAGAAGGAGAATCACCACCCACTAGAAGGCTATTGGCCAAAAGATAGTGACCTCACCCACGAAAGATAAGATAAGATAACCAACTTATCTCAAAGGGAGGTGATGAGCAGATAATTTATACACTTTTGGCATTATTTTTAGGTAGTTTTTAGTAGGATCTAGCTACTTTTTGGGATATTTTTATTAGTTTTTATGCAAAATTCATATTTCTGGACTTTACTATGAGTTTGTGTGTTTTTCTATGATTTCAGATATTTTTTGGCTGAAATTAAAGGACCTGAGCAAAAATCTGATTCAGAGGCTAACAAAGGACTGCTGATGCTGTTGGATTCTGACCTCCCTGCACTCGAAGTGAATTTTCTGGAGCTACAGAAATTCAAATGGTGATCTCTCAATTGAGTTGAAAAGTAGACATCCAGGGCTTTCCAGAAATATATAATAGTTTATACTTTACTCAAATTTTGATTATGCAAATTGGCATTCAAATGCCCCTTCTCTGCCCTATTCTGAAGTCAAAGCGCCAGAACTGGCATAAAAATTGGAGTTAAATGCCCAAACTGGCACCAAAGCTGGCGTTTAACTCCAAGAGAAGTCTCTACACGTGTGAAGCTCAATGCTCAGCCCAAGCACACATCAAGTGGGTCCGGAAATGGATTTCTGCATCATTTACCTATTTATGTAAATCTTAGAAGCTAGTTTCATTATAAATAGGACCTTTAACTATTGTATTTTCATCTTTTGATCATCTTTTGATCTCTTGATCACGTTTTGAGGGCTGGTCTCATGGCCATGCCTAGACCTTATTCTTATGTATTTTCAACGGTGGAGTTTCTACACACCATAGATTAAGGGTGTGGAGCTCTGCTGTTCTTCGAGTATTAATGCAATTACTACTGTTTTCTATTCATTTCATGCTTATTCTTATTCTAAGATATTCACTCGCACTTCAACCTGACGAATGTGATGATCCGTGACACTTATCATCATTCTCACCTATGAACGCGTGACTGACAACCACTTCCGTTCTACTTAAGATGAGCGTGTATCTCTTAGCCTCCATTCCGAAAGATCGGAGTCTTCGTGGTATAAGCTAGAATTATTGGTGGCCATTCCTGAGATCCGAAAAGTATAAACATTATCTGTGGTATTCCGAGTAGGATCTGGGAAGGGATGACTGTGACGAGCTTTAAACTCGCAAGTGTTGGGCGTAGTGACAGACGCAAAAGGATCACTGGATTCTATTCCAACATGATCGAGAACCGACAGATGATTAGTCGTGTGGTGACAGTGCATTTGGACCATTTTCACTGAGAGGATGGGAGGTAGCCATTGACACCAGTGAAACCCGAACATACAACTTGCCATGGAAAGGAGTATGAAGGATCGGATGAAGGCAGTAGGAAAGCATAGATTCAACAGGAACAAAGCATCTCTATGCACTTATCTGAAATTCTCACCAATGAATTACTGATGAGCGGATAATTTATACGCTTTTTGGCATTGTTTTTAGTATGTTTTTAGTATGATCTAGTTAGTTTTTAGTATATTTTTATTAGTTTTTAGTTAAAATTCATTTTTCTAGACTTTACTATGATTTTGTGTGTTTTTCTGTGATTTCAGGTATTTTCTAGCTGAAATTGAGAGACCTGAGCAAAAATCTGACTCAGAGACTGAAAAGGACTGCAGATGCTGTTGGATTCTGACCTCCCTGCACTCGAAGTGGATTTTCTGGAGCTACAGAAGCCCAATTGGCGCGCTCTCAACGGCGTTGGAAAGTAGACATCCTGGGCTTTCCAGCAATATATGATAGTTCATACTTTGCTCAAGATTTGATGGCCCAAACCGACGTTTAAATTCACCCTCAGAATTCCTAGCGTTAAACGCCGGAACTGGCACCAAAATGGGAGTTAAACGCCCAAACTGGCATAAAAGTTGGCGTTTAACTCCAAGAAGAGTCTCTACACGAAAATGCTTCAATGCTCAGCCCAAGCACACACCAAGTGGGCCCGGAAGTGGATTTTTATATCATTTACTCATCTCTGTAAACCCTAGGTTACTAGTTATCTATAAGTAGGACCTTTTACTATTGTATTTTCATCTTGGTTCTTCTGGTTCCCTCTTTGGGACCGAAGCCAATGATCACTCTTGTTCTTATGTATTTTTAACGGTGGAGTTTCTACACACCATAGATTAAGGTGTGGAGCTCTGCTGTACCTCGAGTATTAATGCAATTACTATTGTTCTTCTATTCAATTCCGCTTGTTCTTGTTC
>NC_029778.3:45158211-45158591 GCF_000817695.3 Arachis duranensis
ATGGTATTGAACACCAAGTTTTTGGGTTCATCACCGGGGATTAATTGATTTGTGAAAAGTAGTGATCACAATTTCGCGCTACCAAGTTTTTGGCGCCGTTGCCGAGGAATTAAATGTCCTAACTCTGGTTTTGTATTTGTTCCCTGCAATAACAGTGCCAAGTTTTGATCCGGCAACAACGCCAAGTTTTTGGCGCCGTTTCCGGGGATTGTTGAGTTTGGACAACTGACGGTTCATCTTGTTGCTTACATTAGGTATTTTTTTTTTAGAATTCTTGGAGATGAATTCTAGAGTTTCATGATGATCTGTTGAAGTCTGGCTGGCTGTGAAGCCATGTCTAATTTCATTGGACCAAGGTTTCAACTTATCATCACAAGAGC
>NC_029778.3:45158758-45160137 GCF_000817695.3 Arachis duranensis
TGAAAGCTTGGCTGGCTGTGAAGCCATGTCTAATTCCTGGACCGGAGTCTTAGACTAAACATTGCACTGATTCCTGGAATTCTCATTAAGAACTTTGATATTTTTGTTTTCTTTTTCCACTTAATTTTCGAAAAAAAAGCACAAAAAAAATTACAAAATCATAAAAACCAAAAATATTTTTTCTGTTGAGACTCTATTCTCATGTTAAGTTTGGTGTCAATTGCATGTTTCTATTTTTCTTGCATTTTTCATGTGTCTTCAGTAATCTTCAAGTCGTTCTTGATGATTTCTTACTCTGATCTTTGAATTCTCTTGACTTGAGTGTTTATGTGTCTCATATGCATTCTCATTAGTGTCAGTAGTATACAAACTGCTAAGTTTGGTGTCTTGCATGGAGTGTTATTTGATTTTAGTTGCATTTTGATTATTCCTTATTATTAAAAATCCAAAAATATTTTTAATTTGTGTCTTTTCAAGTCAATAATACAGAGAATTGAAGATTCAGAACATACAGCAGAGGAATTACACAGAAAAAGCTGGGCGTTCAAAACGCCCAGTGAAGAAGGACAGACTGGCGTTTAAACGCCAGCCAGGGTGCCTGGTTGGGCGTTTAACGCCCAAAAGGGTAGAGTTTTGGGCGTTAAACGCCAGAATGTGCACCATTCTGGGCGTTTAATGCCAGGATGGCACAAGAGGGAAGATTTTGTTTTCAATGCAAATTTTTTCAAGTTTTCAAAATTTTTCAAAATCAAATCTTTTTCAAATCATATCTTTTCAATCAAATCTTTTTCAAAATCAATTTCTTTCCATTTTTAAAGATACTTGCTATCAATTAATGATTTGATTCAACATCTCAATTATGTTGCCTTTTCTGTTGAGAAAGGCTTAATGTTTGAATCATATCTTTTCTTGACAGCTAAGTCATCAATTTTTAAAATCAAATCTTTTTAAAATGTTTTTCAAATCATATCTTCTCAATCACATTTTTTTTAAAACTAATCATATCTTCTTAACCACATCTTTTTCAAAATAGCTTTCAATCAAATCCTTTTGATTTCTAATTTCAAAATCTTTTTCAAAAATCACTTTACTTCTTTCCCACTTTTATTTTCGAAATTCAATTAGTGTTTTTCAAAATGCTTTCAAAATCTTTTACTTAATTTTCAAATACTACTTCCCTTCTTCTCACATCCTTCTATTTATGGACTAACACTATTCCTTAATACACAATTCGAACTCCATCTTTCTTGATAAAGTTCGAATTTTCTACCTCTGTCTTCTATTTTTCTTTTCCTCTGACACCTCAAGGAATCTCTATACTGTGACATAGAGGATTCCACATTCTCTTGTTTTCTTCTCTTTCTTATGAGCAGGAGCAA
>NC_029778.3:45160949-45161740 GCF_000817695.3 Arachis duranensis
AACCCTTCAATGGAAGATGTGAATTACATGGGAGAACCCTATGGAAACACCTATAATCCTTCATGGAGAAATCATCCAAATTTCTCATGGAAGGATCAACAGATACCTCAACAAGGTTTCAATAACAATAATGGTGGAAGAAATAGGTTTAGCAACAGCACGCCTTTTCCATCATCTTCTCAGCAACAGACAGAGAGTTCTAAGCAGAACACCTCTGACTTAGCAACCATGGTCTCTGATTTAATCAAAACCACTCAAAGTTTCATGACTGAAACAAGGTCCTCCATTAGAAACTTGGAGGCACAAGTGGGTTAGCTGAGCAAGAAAATTACTGAACTCCCTCCTAGCACTCTTCCAAGCAATACAGAAGAAAATCCAAAAGGAGAGTGCAAAGCCATCAACATGGCCGAATTTGGAGAGGAAGGAGAGGCAGTGAACGCCACTGAGGAAGACCTCCATGGACGTCCACTGGCCTCCAATGAGTTCCCCAATGAGGAACCATGGGAATCTGAGGCTCAAAATGAGACCATAGAGATTCCATTGAGCTTACTTCTGCCATTCATGAGCTCTGATGAGTATTCTTCCTCTGAAGAGGATGAGTATGTGACTGAAGAGCAAGTTGCTAAATACCTTGGAGCAATCATGAGGCTAAATGACAAGTTATTTGGAAATGAGACTTGGGATGATGAACCCCCTTTGCTTACCAAAGAACTGGATGACTTGTCTAGGCAGAAATTACCTCCAAAGAGACAGGATCCTGGGAAGTTTTCAATACCTTGTACCATAGGCAC
>NC_029778.3:45162021-45162321 GCF_000817695.3 Arachis duranensis
TAAGTTTGGTGTTGGGAGGCCACAACCAAACTCTAAGTTTGGTGTTGAACCCCCACATTCAAACTCTAAGTTTGGTGTTGGGAGGTTCCAACATTGCTCTGAGCATTTCTGAGGCTCCATGAGAGCCCACTGTCAAGCTAATGACATTAAAGAAGCGCTTGTTGGGAGGCAACCCAATGTTATATTTTATCTATTTTCCTTTGTTATGTTATTTTTTTTAGGTTGATGATCATGAGAAGTCACAAAATCAATTGAAAAAGCAAAAACAGAATGAAAAACAGAAAGAAAAACAGCACACAC
>NC_029778.3:45162342-45162686 GCF_000817695.3 Arachis duranensis
AAAATAGAATGAAAAACAGAAAGAAAAATAGCACACCCTGGAGGAGAGCGCACTGGCGTTTAAACGCCAGTGAGGCTAGCTGTTGGGTGTTTAACGCCCAGTCTGGCACCATTCTGGGCATTTAACGCCAGAAAGGGGCACCAGACTGGCGTTAAACGCCAGAAAAGGGTAAGAAGCTGGCGTTAAACGCCAGAAATGGGCACCAGCCCAGCGTTTAACGCCAGAATTGGCTAAAAATGCATTTTTTGCATGTCATTTGGTGCAGGGATGACTTTTCCTTGACACCTCAGGATCTGTGGACCCCACAGGATCCCCACCTACCCCACCACTCTCTCTCTTCTTCA
>NC_029778.3:45162757-45163096 GCF_000817695.3 Arachis duranensis
CCCAAAAACCCCTCACCTATCAAATCCCATCTTTCTCTTCACCACTCACATCCATCCTTCATAAAACCCCACCTACCTCACCATTCAAATTCAAACTACTTTCCCACCCAAACCCACCCATACATAGCCGAATATCACCCTTCCCCCTCTCCTATATAAACCCATCTTCACTCCTTCATTTTCACACAACCTAAACACCACTTCTTCCCCTTTTTTTGGCCGAACCCAAAAGCCATTCCCTTCTTCCTCATTTCTTCTTCTTCTACTCCCTTCTTTCTTCTTTTGCTCGAGGACGAGCAAACCTTTTAAGTTTGGTGTGGTAAAAGCATTGCTTTTTGT
>NC_029778.3:45164960-45165640 GCF_000817695.3 Arachis duranensis
TGAATGGATTGCAAAATGCATCCAACAGTACTAAAGAGGTATCTTCTGAAGAAGAAGCTTATGATCCTGAGAACACTGCAATGGCAGAGGTGAATTACATGGATGAACCCTATGGAAACACCTATAATCCCTCATGGAGAAATCATCCAAATTTCTCATGGAAGGATCAACAAAAGCCTCAACAAGGCTTTAACAATGGTGGACGCAATAGGCTGAGCAATAGCAAGCCATATCCATCATCTTCTCAGCAACAGACAGAGAATTCTTAACAAAACACTTCTAATCTAGCCAACTTCCTGCCCTATTCTGGCGTTAAACGCCAGAAACAGGATAGAAGCTGCAGTTAAACACCCAAAATGGCATAAAAACTGGCGTTTAACTCCAAGAAAAGTCTCTACATATGAAAGCTTCAATGTTCAGCCCAAGCACATACCAAGTGGGCCCGGAAGTGGATTTTTATGTCATTTACTCATCTCTGTAAACCCTAGGCTACTAGTTATCTATAAGTAAGACCTTTTGCTATTGTATTTTCATCTTGGTTCTTCTGGTTCCCTCTCTGGGACCGAAGCCAATGATCACTCTTGTTCTTATGTATTTTTAATGGTGGAGTTTCTACACACCATAGATTAAGGTGTGGAGCTCTGCTGTACCTCGAGTATTAATGCAATTACTATTGTTCT
>NC_029778.3:45165723-45170637 GCF_000817695.3 Arachis duranensis
TCTTTGTGGTATAGGCTAGAACTGATGGCGGCATTCAAGAGAATCCGGAAGGTCTAACCTTGTCTGTGGTATTCTGAGTAGGATTCAATGATTGAATGACTGTGACGTGCTTCAAACTCCTGAAGGCGGGGCGTTAGTGACAGACGCAAAAGAATCACTGGATTCTATTCCGGCCTGATCGAGAACCGACAGATGGATAGCCGTGCCGTGACAGGGTCGTTGAACATTTCCACTGAGAGGATGGGAGGTAGCCACTGACAACGGTGAAACCCTTGCATAAGCTTGCCATGGAAAGGAGTAAGAAGGATTGGATGAAGACAGTAGGAAAGCAGAGAGACGGAAGGGACAAGCATCTTCATACGCTTATCTGAAATTCCCATCAATGAATTACATAAGTATCTCTATCTTTATCTTTATGTTTTATTCGTATATCACCCATATCCATTTGAGTTTTCCTGACTGAGATTTACAAGGTGACCATAGCTTGCTTCATACCAACAATCTCTGTGGGATCGACCCTTACTCGCGTAAGGTTTATTACTTGGATGACCCAGTACACTTGCTGGTTAGTTGTGCGAAGTTGTGTTTATGCCATGGTATTGAACACCAAGTTTTTGGGTTCATCACCGGAGATTAATTGATTTGTGAAAAGTAGTGATCACAATTTCGCGCTACCAATTACATAAGTATCTTTATCTTTACTTTATGTTTATTTATCTTTTAATTATCAAAACTCTATCACCCATTTGAATTTGCCTGACTGAGATTTACAAGGTGACCATAGCTTGCTTCAAGCTGACAATCTCCGTGGGATCGACCCTTACTCACGTAAGGTTTATTACTTGGACGACCTAGTGCACTTGCTGGTTAGTTGTGCGAAGTTGTGACAAAGAAGTGAGATTACAATTGTGCGACCAAGTTGTTGGCGCCATTGCATATCACAATTTCGTGCACCAGGAGGTCATCAAAACACTACTATAAATACACTGGATCACCCAGGTATAACTCAAACTCCAATTCTACAAAAAACCTGACTAAAGCCCGTACTGATTAAGCATCGGAGTCTCTTGCAGGTACCACCCCCTCCGGTGAACGAGGATCAGTAGCTCCTCCCTCTCCAACAGATTAGGCACGACAGTCTTGACCATACCAGAAGGTCTCGTCTGAGATTGACCTCTCCGTTTTAGGTAACCCCCGAAACATTGGTGCCGTTGCTGGGGACCTGGAAGTCATCCCAGCATCATGGCAAACAACCCTACCAAGGACCATAACTCCGGATTAGAAGAAGGACGCCAACCAAGAACACGGATGCCACACCAACCTCCCCAAAGGACGCACACGAATCCAAGGGAGACAAGAAAACTCAGAACACAGGAATTTTAGATGCCATCCGTGAACAGCAGGATCACCTCAAACATCTAGGACAAGAAGCCAAATATCAGCAAGAAGCCGAGCAAGATCTCCAGAGAGAAACAAGACGGCATCGAGAATTGGAAGACAAGCTCCTAAAACTCGAAGGCGACCTGAAAACTAAAACCACTCGATCCAACCATGAAGATAGCCCTCACAAGGATCAAGATTCGTTCACAAAGAAAATCATGAAAATTAAAGTCCCAAAAGACTTCAAAGCTCCCTACATGACCCCGTATGATGGTACGTCCGATCCAAGCTACCACCTCAGCAACTTTAGAAGCCGAATGTACCTCACAGATGCCTCAGACGTAACTCGTTGCAAGGCCTTCCCGACCACCCTGACCAAAACAACAAGAAAGTGGTTCGATAGCTTGCCTTCGAGATCAATCGCAAGCTTTGACGACCTCACCAAAAAATTCCTAGCTAGGTTCTCCATACAAAAGGACAAATCCAAACATGCTCCGAGCCTACTAGGGATTAAACAGGGAAATCGGGAAAGCCTTCGCAGCTACATAGAAAGATTCAATAAAGCATGCCTTGACATACAGAATCTCCCAACAGAAGCGGCAATTATGGGGCTCATCAACGGTCTATGGGAAGGACCTTTTAGCCACTCTATATCCAAGAAGCATCCGACATCTCTGAATGAGGTACAAGAACGGGCCGAAAAATATATCAACATGGAGGAGAACTCTCGATTAGGAGAGACCTCCAAAGCCAAATTCTCCTACCCACCTCGGGATAAGAATAAAGATTCTAGGAAAAAAGAAGATCAATCCACAGAAAAGCCCAGGAAATACCATAATTACACCCCTCTTCGGGTATCCCTTGTGGACGTCTACCGGGAGATATGCAACACAGAAAAAATCCTACCTCCTCACCCGATTAAACACAAAAGGGGAGGAAGTCAGACCAAATACTGTGAATACCATAGGATCTACGGACACCCCACTAACGAGTGCTATGACTTGAAGAACGTCATAGAAAAACTGGCTAAAGAAGGAAGGCTAGACCAATTCATAGCCAACAGGACCGACGAGCCAAAAAAGAGAAGAAGGGATGAATAGGAGGGACTAGCTGAACGACCTCCTCACACCCCAGAAAGGCACGTTCATATGATCAACGGAGGATTCGCAGGAGGAGAAATCTCCAAATCATCCCGGAAAAGACACCTTAAAGAAGTATACCATCTTGGGGAAGGGGATAGGTCATCCGACCTCCCCACTATCGCCTTCACTAAAGAAGATGTTGCGCGCATCATCCCCGGGCATGATGACCCCGTAGTCATTACCATCATACTCGCCAATACCAATCTCCATCGAACACTGGTCGACTACGGAAGCCCTGCGGATATCCTATTCAAATCTGCCTTTGACAAGCTCGGACTACAAGAAAGGGAGCTCAAAGCATATCCCAACAACCTGTTCGGACTGGGTGATGCCCCAATCCAACCACTCGGGTACATCCCACTGCACATGACCTTCAGAATGGGAATGCAGTCTAGAACACTAAGTATAGACTACATTGTAGTCAATATGAGCTTCGCATACAACGGCCTCATAGGTCGGACCACACTAAATCAGCTCGCTGCGGTAGTTTCCACTCTACATCTATGCATAAAATTCCTAACACCAGAAGGGATAGCCACCATAAAAGAAGACCAAAAACTTGCATGACACTGTTACAACAAAAGTCTGAACCTCAAAGGCAACCCCAGAGGAAAAGAAACCAATACAATAGAACTCGGGAGAACCCAGGCCCGCGAAGAACATTGTCCTCAACCAGAAGGCAACACCGAAGAGGTCCAGGTCGGAGATACTCGAGATAAAACAACAAACATAGCTGCAAACCTAAAAGAAGACCTAAAGGAGCTACTGATAAAGTTCCTAAAGGAGAATTCTGACCTGTTCGTGAGGAAGGCTGCAGATATGCCCAACATAGATCCCGGCTTAATGAGCCACAAGCTATCGGTATACCCCAGATCTCGACCAGTGCAACAAAGGCGCAGAAAGCTCGGCCCAGAAAGGTCACAAGTCATGGAGGAACATGTACATGCCTTATTAGATGCAGGGTTCATAAGGGAAGTCAAATAGCCACTATGGCTATCCAATGTCGTACTGGTCAAAAAGCCATATGGAAAGTGGCGGATGTGCGTCAACTACACCAACTTCAACAAAGCCTGCCCAAAAGACCCCTATCCCCTCCCGAATATCGACACCCTAGTCGACGCTTCATCAGGATACAAGTACCTTTCCTTCATGGACGCCTACTCAGGATACAATCAAATCCCGATGCATCAATCCGACCAAGAAAAAACCACGTTCCTAACCCCGAAGGCAAACTACTGCTACGTAGTCATGCCATTCGAACTCAAGAACACGGGGGCTACATATCAGAGGTTGATGAACAAAGTCTTCGCCAACCACATCAGAAAGCTAATGGAAGTCTACGTAGACGACATGCTGGTAAAAACACAAAGGGAAGAAATGCTGCTACCTGACCTCGCTGAAGTATTCAGCACCATAAGAAAGCACAGGATGAGACTAAATCCCACAAAGTGCACTTTCGCGGTAGAGGCTGGAAAATTCCTAGTGTTCATGCTTACCTAGAGAGGTATTGAAGCAAACCCAGACAAATGCCAAGCTATACTTAACATGAAAAGTCTGACCTGTGTCAAGGAGGAACAACAGCTGAATGGAAGACTAGTAGCCCTGTCCAGGTTCCTAGCCGGATTGGCCTTAAGATCTCTCCCTTTCTACGCAACCCTAAGGAAAGGAAAGAGGTTCGAATGGACCCCAGAGTGTGAACAGGCCTTCCAAGACTTCAAAACATTCTTGGGGCAACCACCTATCCTGACCTGACCTCGACAAGGAGAAGAACTGATACTACATCTCGCCGTTGGAAGTCGAGCGATAGCATTAGCACTAGTCAGGGAAGACGACGACGGACAACAACCCATCTACTTTATCAGTGAGGCTTTATAAGGGGCTAAACTAAACTACCAAAAGATAGAAAAGTTTGCCTACTGGTGCACAAAATTGTGATCATCAATGGCGCCATCAACATGGTACGTTCAATTGCAATCTCAACTCTTTATCACAACTTCGCACAACTAACCAGCAAGTGCACTGGGTCATCCAAGTAATAAACCTTACGCGAGTAAGGGTCGATCCCACGGAGATTGTTGGTATGAAGCAAGTTGTGAGATTGTTGGTATGAAGCAAGCTATGCTCATCTTGTAAATCTTAGTTAGGCGGATTCAAATGGTTATGGAGGATTAATGATTAAAAGATAAATAAGACATAAAATAAAGATAGAGATACTTATGTAATTCATTGGTGAGAATTTCAGATAAGCGTATGGAGATGCTTTGTCCCTTCCGTCTCTCTGCTTTCCTACTGTCTTCATCCAATCCTTCTTACTGCTTTCCATGGCAAGCTGTATGTTGGGCATCACCGTTGTCAATGGCTACAGTCCTGTCCTCTCAGTGAAAATATTCAA
>NC_029778.3:45170728-45192184 GCF_000817695.3 Arachis duranensis
GAATAGAATCCAGTGATTCTTTTGCGTCTGTCACTAACTCCCCTCAATCGCGAGTTTGAAGCTCGTCACAGTCATTCAATCCTTGAATCCTACTCAGAATACCACAGACAAGGTTTAGACCTTCCGGATTCTCAAGAATGCCGCCATCAATTCTAGCTTATACCACGAAGAATCTGATTAAGGAATCCAAGAGATACACATTCAAGCCTTGTTTGCTTGTAGAACGGAAGTGGTTGTCAGGCACGCGTTCATAAGTGAGAATGATGATGAGCGTCACATAATCATCACATTCTTCAAGTTCTTGAGTGCGAATGAATATCTTGGAACAAGAATAAGCTGAATTGAATAGAAGAACAATAGTAATTGCATTAATACTTGAGGTACAGCAGAGCTCCACATCTTAATCTATGGTGTGTAGAAACTCCACCGTTGAAAATACATAAGAACAAGGTCTAGGCATGGCCGAATGGCCAGCCCCCATGATCTAAGAACTAGACGTCCAAAGATGATCTTAAGATCTAAAGTGATTAAAAGATGTCTAATACAATAGCAAAAGGTCCTATTTGTAGAGAACTAGTAGCTTAGGGTTTACAAAGATGAGTAAATGACATAAAAATCCACTTCCGGGCCCACTTGGTGTGTGCTTGGGCTGAGCATTGAAGCTTTCATGTGTAGAGACTTTTCTTGGATTTAAATGCCAGCTTTTGTGCCAGTTTGGGCGTTTAACTCCCATTCTTGTGCCAGTTCCGGCGTTAAACGCCAGAATTCTTGAGCTGATTTGGAACGCCGGTTTGGGCCATCAAATCTCGGACAAAGTATGAAATATTATATATTTTTGGAAAGCCCAAGATGTCTAATTTCCAACACAATTAAGAGCGCGGAAATTGGGCTTCTGTAGCTCCAGAAAATCCACTTCGAGTGCAGGGAGGTCAGAATCCAACAGCATCTGCAGTCCTTTTTAGCCTCTGAATCAGATTTTTGCTCAGGTCCCTCAATTTCAGCCAGAAAATACTTGAAATCACAAAAAAACACACAAACTCATAGCAAAGTCCAGAAAAGTGAATTTTAAATAAAAACTAATAAAAATATAATAAAAACTAACTAAAACATACTAAAAACATACTAAAAACAATGCCAAAAAGCGTATAAATTATCCGCTCATCACAACACCAAACTTAAATTGTTGCTTATCCCCATGCAACTGAAAATCAAATAAGATAAAAAGAAGAGAATATGCAATAAATTCCAAAAACATCTATGAAGATCAGTATTAATTAGATGAGCGGGGCTTTTAGCTTTTTGCCTCTGAACAGTTTTGGCATCTCACTCTATCCTTTGAAATTCAGAATGATTGGCTTCTATAGGAACTCAGAATCCAGATAGTGTTATTGATTCTCCTAGTTAAGTATAATGATTCTTGAACACAGCTACTTTTTGAGTCTTGGCCGTGGCCCAAAGCACTCTGTCTTCTAGTATTACCACCGGATATATACATGCCACAGACACATAACTGAGTGAACCTTTTCAGATTGTGACTCAGTTTTGCTAGAGTCCCCAATTAGAGGTGTTCAGGGTTCTTAAGCACACTCTTTTTGCCTTGAATTATGACTTTATTTTTACCTTTGCCTTTTGGTTTAAAGGGCTATTGGCTTTTTCTGCTTGCTTTCTCTCTCTTTTTTTTTGCACATAATCTCTCTCTTTTTTTTTTCTGAATTCACTGCTTTTTCTTGCTTCAAGAATAATTTTTATGATTTTTCAGATCCTCAGTAACATGTCTTCTTTTTCATCATTCTTTCAAGAGCCAACATTCATGAACAACAAATTCAAAAGACATATGCACTGTTCAAGCATACATTCAGAAGTCAAAGTATTGCCACCACATCAAAATAATTAATCTGTTATAAAATTCAAAATTCATGCAATTCTTCTGTTTTTCAATTAAGAACATTTTTCATTTAAGAAAGGTGATGGATTCATAGGACATTCATAACTTTAAGGCATAGACACTAAGATACTAATGATCATAAGACACAAACATAGATAAACATAAGCATAAAAATTCAAAAAATAGAGAAATAAAGGACAAGGAGATTAAAGAACCGGTCCACCTTAGTGATGGCGGTTTGTTCTTCCTCTTGAAGATCTTATGGAGTGCTTGAGCTCCTCAATGTCTTTTCCTTGCTTTTGTTGCTCCTCTCTCATAATTCTTTGATCTTCTCTAATTTCATGGAGGAGGATGGAATGTTCTTGGTGCTCCACCCTTAGTTGTCCCATGTTGGAACTCAATTCTCCTAGGGAGGTGTTGATTTGCTCCCAATAGTTTTGTGGAGGAAAATGCATCCCTTGAGGCATCTCAGGAATTTCATGATGAGGAATTTCCTCATGTCCATGAGTGGGATCTCTTGTTTGCTCCATCCTCTTTTTAGTGGTATCCATGAGGACTTGGTCCAACCTTTGATCAAAGTTGACCCTTTTTGAGTTTGAAAGGGACCTCGGGGATCACCTTCTTCATGGCCACAACTTCATAGAAGTGGTCTTGATGCACCCTTGAGATGAATCTCTCCATCTCCCATGACTCGGAGGTGGAAGCTTTTGCCTTCCCTTTCCTCTTTCTAGAGGTTTCTCCGACCTTGGATGCCATAAATGGTTATGCAAAAAAAAAAAAACAAAAAGCAATGCTTTTACCACACCAAACTTAGAAGGTTTGCTCGTCCTCGAGCAAAAGAAGAAAGAAGAGAGTAGAAGAAGAAGAAATAGAGGAGATGGAGGTGGCTTTGTTTTTCGGCCAAGGGGGAGAAGTAGTATGTAGGTTGTGTGAAAATGAAGGAGTGAAGATGGGTTTATATAGGGGTGGAGAGAGGGGTAGGGTTCGGCCAATATGGGTGGGTTTGGAAGGGAAAGTGGTTTGAATCTGAATGGTGAGGTAGGTGGGGTTTTATGAAGGATGATGTGAGTGGTGAAGAGAATGGTGGGATTTCATAGGTGAGGGGTTTTTGGGAAAGAGGTGTTGAGGTGATTGGTGAATGGGTGAAGAAGAGAGAGAGTGGTGGGGTAGGTGGGGATCCTGTGGGGTCCACAGATCCTGAGGTGTCAAGGATAATTCATCCCTGCACATTGCTGGAAAGCCCAGGATGTCTACTTTCCAACGCAATTGAGAGCGCACCAATTGGGCTTCTGTAGCTCCAGAAAATCCACTTCGAGTGCAGGGAGGTTAGAATCCAACAGCATCTGCAGTCCTTTTTAGCCTCTGAATAAGATTTTTGCTCAGGTCCCTCAATTTCAGCTAGAAAATACCTAAAATCACAAAAAAACACACAAACTCATAGTAAAGTCCAGAAAAGTGAATTTTAAATAAAAACTAATAAAAATATAATAAAAATTAACTAAAACATACTAAAAACAATGCCAAAAAGCGTATAAATTATCCGCTCATCACCTACGCCGTTATACTTACTTTTCGATGGCTTCGACCATATTTCCAAACTCACACCATCAGAGTACGAACCAACCAACCCATGAAAGGTATCCTACAGAAATCTGACTTGGCTGGAAGAATCTTACAATGGGCAGTGGAACTGTCCTAGTTCAATCTCAAGTATGAAGCTCGAACATCCATCAAATCCCAGTACCTGGCCGACTTCATTGCAGAGTACACTGACGCCTCAGGGACCCCATCGATTGGAACCTCTACGTTGACAGCTCATCAAACAAAGCCATGAGTGGAGCCAGCGTCATCCTGGAAAGTGACCAAGGGACACAACTCAAAACTCTCTGTAAGGTTCGAGTTTCCCGCCTCAAATAACCAAGCCGAGTATAAAGCCTTACTAGCCAGTTTAAAACTGGTTAGAGAAGTCGAAGCCCAAAAGCTTACAATCTTTAGCAATTCACAAGTAGTCACCTCGCAAATAGAAGGAAGAAACTAGGCCAAGGATCCCACTATGAAAAAATACCTCGACAAAACTAGAGAATAGCTCGGGAAATTCTTGGGATATGAGATCCGACATATACCTCGGGAGCAAAATGCTCGAGTCGACGCACTCTCAGAACTAGCCAGCACTAAACCAGGGGGCAATGACGTTAAGATTTTTGCTAGTAAAAAATTTTATAAGAATAGTCGCGTTGTAGATATAGATTCTAAACCAACAAAAATCCCTTCGTGCAAACGTTTTGGTTGTCACAAGTAATGAACCCTTTAAAATTGATAACCGAGTATTTAAACCTCGGGTCGTCTTCTCAAGGAATTGTAGGGAAGCATGTTCTTATTATTGGTTATGGAGATTGTAAATTGGGGTTGAGAATGAAGAATTAATATGGCAAATAATTTAAATGGCAATTAAAATAAATAAATACTGTAAAGCAAAACCTTTGGCAAGGTACAAGAAATTGGAAGTCCAGACTTAGTTATTCTTATCAATAATAATGAAAGTTGAATCTTAATTCCACTTAGTTAACCTTTGCTAAAGCAAAGGAAAGTCAAGGGACTAATTAGTTTGACATTCAAATCCTATTTATTTCCTAAGAAAAGGTTGGGATTATTGAAGTTCAGTTCAATTAGCAAAGATAACAGTTATCAATTATGTTGAGCTAAGATAACTCCTGAGTTACTGATTTCTAAACCAAGACCAAAAAGAAAGGAAATTAAATCTATTGGAATAAAAATGTCTTTAGATTGGGAATAATCAATAACATAAATAAGAGAAAGCAATATTAACTGAAATACCTCAAATAACATCAATTCAAAAGAGTAATCTGTATCATAGAAGAATTCATAAACCAAATTGAGAAAGCAAGTAGTGAAAAAGGAAAATTGAACCTGATAGAAAGATAATCCTCAAAGCAATAAAATCCCAAATCTAAATCCTAATCCTAAAGAGAGAGGAGGGAACCTCTCTCCAACTAAACCTAAATCATGGAAAGTGACTAAAAAATTCGAGTCTCCTCGAATGGATGCATTCCCCCACTTCATAACCCCTGGTCTATGCCTTCTGGACTTGGATTTGGGCTAAAAAGGGCTTCAGAATCCGCTATGAGCATTTTCTGCAATTTCTGGTGCGTGGCCTCTGTCACGCTTCCGCGTGGGTCACGCGGTCGCGTCAATTGAAGTTTTCCTTGTCGCGCGGTCGCGTCAGTCATGCGGCCGCGTCATAGGTGTTCTTTTTTAGGTGCGCGGTAGCGTCAGTCATGCAGCCGCGTCGCTGCTTCTTCGCGCTTGGCATGTGGCCGCGTCGTCCATGCAGTCGCGTCGCTGCCAGTTTCTTTAGAAACTCCGTTTTGTGCTTTCCTTCCATCTTTGTATGTTTCCTTTGCATCCTTTAAGTCATTCCTGCCTTAGAAGATCTGAAACTACTCAACACACAAATCACGGCATCGAATGATAATAAAGGGTAATTAAATTAATTAATTTTAAAGCATAGGAAACATGTTTTTCACATACATCACATAATAAGGAAGGAAAAGTAAAACCATGCAATTAATATTAATAAGTGGGTGAAGGATTGAATAAATCACTCAAATTAAGCACAAAATATATCATAAAATATGGGTTTATCAGGCAATAACAGAAGCCTCATCCAAGAAACCCTTTAAAACCCATCAACTCTGGAGGAAGAAAAAGTCCTAAACATATCCTACCAGGACCAAGGGTGGCTGACCCCCATAATTAACTACCTTAAATCTGAAACACTTCCCACAGATAAAAAAGAAGCAAAAAACTCATAAGGGAAGCACAATATTACATCCTAGTAGAAAACATCTTATACAGAAGAGGGATTTCATCATTCCTCCTCAAGTGCGTTCTGACCTCCGCCACAAAGGAAGTCCTGGAAGAAGTCCACAACGGCATGTGCGGTAATCACCATGGGGCACAAGCCCTATCCAAGAAGGTACTCCGAGCCGGCTTCTACTGGCCGACCTTATAGAAGTAGACAACTGAATTCGTCAAGACGTGCCTCCCATGCCAAAAGCATGCCAATTTCCACGCCACACCACCTGAAGAGCTCATCTGCGTCACCTCACCCTAGCTGTTCGCAAAGTGGGGCTCGACCTCCTTGGACCATTTCCCCAAGGATCAGGACAAGTCAAGTTCCTCATTGTAGGAATAGACTACTTCACAAAGTGGATTGAGGTTGGCCGCTGCCACCGCCCAAAGAAGTTGGAGATTTCTATACCGAAACATTGTCACAAGGTTTGGGGTCCCCTGCTCCATCACCACGGACAATGGCACTCAGTTTGCCGACACGGGCTTCAGAAACCTGGTAGCTGATATGAAAATTAAGCACCATTTCACCTCAGTGGAACACCCACAAGCCAACGGATAGACAAAAGCCGCCAACAAAGTCATATTGGCTGGGTTAAAACGTAGACTTCAGGACGCAAAAAGGATCCTGGGCTGAAGAGCTCCCACAAGTCCTATGGGCATACCGGATGATGCCACACTCCACTACCGGTGAATCACCCTTCCGACTTGCTTATGAAATGGAGGCAATAATTTCCACAGAGGTAGAGGAAAGATCCCCTAGAATGATCTTCTATAATGCGGATACCAACTCCCAAGCACAAAGGGAAGAGCTCGACCTACTTTCAGAAGTCCGAGAAAGAGTTCGGATTAGAGAGGAAGCACTAAAGCGTCGAATGGATTCAAGGTATAACCAGAAGGTAATCCAACAAAGCTTCGCTACCGACGACCTCATTCTAATTCGAAATGATATCGAAGCAGGTCGGTCAGGAGAAGGGAAGCTAGTAGCTAACTGGAAAGGGCCATACCGAGTCACAGAAGTACTATGAAAATGTTACTATAGGGTGGCCGACCTTTAAGGGTGGGAGCTCCCGAGGTCATGGCATGCCTGTAACCTAAGAAGGTACTACAGCTAGAAAAAAGGTCTCAGGCCAAGGCGCGCTCTTTTTCTCCCCTAAAGGGTTTTTTAATGAGGCACCAGGCCAAGACTCAAAAGCTGCCCGACTAGTAGGGTAAGCTCTCATATGTACATACTCTTATTTACATTTTTCATTTTGCTACTTGAATAAAATTTAAGACTCCCTAAAAAGTTTCCTACCAAGACGCATTAATTTACGCTCAAAATAAACGAAAAATTCATCGCCCGACCAGGAAAGTTCGGCAAGGTGAAGTGACAAAGCCCGTGTTAATGCAAGAAGTTATAAAAAGTAACCCATATAAAGCGGTCTGACGAGGTCGGACTAAAATGGGACTACTAAAAATAACTTGAGAATGCTCGATAGAAAAGTCAGACCAATGAAAAGATCACTAAAAAGGGAACAACATCATACAAAAACCAAAAAGGTTGGAAAACCTAGCGCTGAAGTGCTTAGCTAAAAGGTATGAGTCCGGAGAAAGGACATTACTTAAAAAGCAAAGCATGATCCCAAATAAAAAATAGGGCTAAAAAGTCGTCCAAATAAACTAAAAAGAAAGGGTTCTACATGAACACTTCCTAAAAAGTTATTGGAAATTGACTAAAAAGCCCAGACAACAAGCTGTAAGGATGACGTCGCCAAAACAGAAGGCCCAAAAGGCGTGATCTAAAAGGCAAAGATAAAAGTTCATAAATACTACCTCAGAGGATATCGGACCAGAAAGTACCAAACATCAAAATCACAAAGGCATGAGGACCCACGAAGAGATACCACCACCAAGCCATGAAAAGGTTGAAAAAACAACCTAAAAGACGGAAGTACTTTGCCAAAACAGGGAGACACAAAAAGATTTTTGAAACATTAAAAACTCAAGGGCCACCCCGCGGTAACCCAAGTGTTTTGATTAAAGCAAAAAGTTGCCAAGAAGCAACTATAGAGTGTCAGGAAACCATCCAAGCAAAACTACATAACAAAGAGTTTAAAAGGTCCACAAGTCGGACCATAACAATACATATGAAAAAGAAATCACAAAGGATCCAGCTTTGCCCCAGTTGCAGCATCCTGAGGGCCAGGAGAGATGACGGAGATCGGGATAACACCTACTGGTGCATGAAACTGTGATCACACTTTTCACAACTCCGCACAACTAACCAGCAAGTGCACTGGGTCGTCCATGTAATACCTTATGTGAGTAAGGGTCGATCCCACGGAGATTGATGGCTTGAAGTAAGCTATGGTCATCTTGTAAATCTCAGTTAGGCGAATTCAAATGGTTATGAGTTTGATAATTAAAGGATAAATAAAATGTAAAATAAAATAGAGATATTTATGTAATTCATTGGTGGGAATTTCAGATAAGCGTTTGGAGATGCTTTGTTGCTCCTGAACCTCTGCTTTCCTTTTGTCTTCATCCAATGATGCATGCTCCCTTCCATGGCAAGCTGTATGATCCTCTCAGTGAAAATGGTCCTGCTACGGTCTCTATACGGCTAATCAACTGTTGGATTTCTTGTCTTGGATGAAAAATACCAGGCACAGCTACCGTAGGGCTAATCATCTGTCGGTTCTCACTTGTGTCGGAATATGATCCATTGATCCTTTTGCACACTGTCACTGCGCCCAACATTCGCGAGTTTGAAGCTCCTCACAGTCATCCCTTCCCAGATCCTACTTGGAATACCACAGACAAGGTTTAGACTTTCTGGATCTCAGGAATGCTGTCTTTTGATTCTAGCCTATACCACGAAGATCCTAATCATGGGGTCGGATGCTCTGTTGTCTGGAGAGACGATGTAAATCCGTGGATCAGAGACCCAAGGGAGTATACTCCGACTGGCGTCCAATGACTACATTGAACATCATGTAGACCGCTTTGTGGTTGTCATGCATGCGGATCTTGGCTAAGCGAGTATTGAAGATAGTGGGTGATTGTCACGGGTCACCCTTTTAGTCTGACTTAACTGAATTAAGTACAAGAGTATATCTTGGAGAAGAAGTAGGCATGAATTGAAGGAAAAACAATAGTACTTGCATTAATTCAAGAGGAACAGCAGAGCTCTGACGATCGGATTTCCTATCGGTAAAGAAATTCACAAATGTAATCGCGTTGTAAGTATAGCTTCTAAACCAACAGAAAATCTTTTTCATACAAATGTTTGATTGTCACAAGTAACAAACCCAATAAAATTTATAAACCGAAGTATTCAAACCTCGGGTCATCTTCTCAAGGAATTGCAGGGAAGTATGATTTATTATTGGTTATGGAAAATAGTATTTTTGGGTTTTTAAAAAGGGTTTGAACAAGAGAAATAAATTGCAGGAATTAGTAAATTAATAACTAATAAAACTTTTGGCAAGGTATGAAAATTAGAAGTCCTATCCTTGTTATCCTTATCAATGGTGATGAGAATTATATTTTTGCTCCCACTCAGTCAACCTCTAACTATGAAGGTAAGTCAAGTGGATAAATCAATTTAATACCTAAAGTCCTAGTCAACTCCTAAGGAAAGACTAGAGTTATAAGAATCTAAATCAATCAGCAAAGATAACAATTATCAATCACGATGAGTTTGATAACTCAAGAGTCACCAATTAATCAACTAGAACCAAGAATATAGAAAACTAAATCAAAATCATATGTCTAAAATACCTCAAATTGCATTAATAAAAGAAATAAAATCCAACATGGAAAAGTATACGAGAATTGAGTAAAGGAACATTGAACCTGTGATGAAGAAGAAATAATCCCAATAAGATAAATCCTAATCCTAAATCCTAAGATAAATTCTAATCCTAAGAGAGATGAGAGAGCCTCTCTCTCTAAAAATTACATCTAATCCTAAAATTGTGAAATATGAATGTTGTATGTTGTTTCCTCCTTGAATAGATGCATTCTCCCACTTTATAGCCTCTACTATGTGTTTTCTGGACCGAGAATTGGGTCAAAAACAGCCCAGAATTCGCTGATAATGAAATCTGCCACGCTGATTTTCGTCACTGCGATGTGTCCACGTGGAGCACGCGTTCGTATCACCTAGCTGTACGGCCACTATGACAAATTATATATCAAATCGAAGCTCCGGATGTTAGCTTTCCAACACAACTGAAACTGCATTATTTGGACCTCTATAGCTCAAGTTATGATCGTTTGAATGCAAAGAGGTCTGGCTGACAACTTTGGCAATTCCTTCAGTTTCTTGTATTCCTTCCACTTGTGCATACTTCCTTTCCATCTTCTGAGCCATTCCTGCCCTGTAATCTCTGAAACCACTTAACACACATATCTAGGCATCGAATGGTAATAAGAGAGGATTAAATATAGCAAAATTAAAGTCTAAAGAAGCATGTTTTCAATCATAACACAAAATCCGGCAAGAAAAAGTAAAACCATGCAAATAGTATGAATAATGGGGTAAAAAGTTGATAAAAACTACTCAATTGAGCACAAGATAAACCATGAAATAGTGGTTTATCAACCTCCTCATCTTAATCTATAAGGTGTAGAAACTCCACCGTTGAAAATACATAAGAACAAAAGGTCTAGGCATGGCTGAATGGCCAGCATCCCAAATGGCATAAGAATTCAAAAACAGGGGAAGAAGACCTTATCAAAGGATCAAAAAGTGGTCCAAAGATGAAATACAATATTCAAAAAGTGCTATTTATTCTAAACTAGTAAACTAGGTTTACAGAAAATGAGTAGATAGTGTAGAAATCCACTTCCGGGGCCCACTTGGTGTGTGTTTGGGCTGAGCTTTGAAGCTTTCACGTGCATAGGCCATCCTTGGAGCTAAACACCAGCTTGGGTGCCAGTTTGGGCGTTTAACTCCAGCTTTAGTGCCAGTTCTGGCGTTTTATGCCAGAAAAAGGGTCTCTGGTGGGCGTTTGGATGCCAGTTTCGGCCATCAAGTCTCGGAAAAAGTATGGACTATTATACATTGCTGGAAAGCCCAAGATGTCTACTTTCAAAAGCAAATTAAGAGCGTGCCAATTGGGTCTCCGTAGCTCCAGAAAATCCACTTAGAGTGCAGGGAGGTCAGAATCCAACAGCATCTGCAGTCCTTTCTCAGCCTCTGAATCAGATTTTTGTTCAGGTCCCCCAATTTCAGCCAGAAAATACCTGAAATCATAGAAAAATACAAAAAACTCATAGTAAAATCTAGAAATGTGAATTTTTCGTAAAAACTAATAAAAATATAGTAAAAAGTAACTAAAACATACTAGAAACTACCTAAAAACAATGCCAAAAAGCGTATAAATTATCCGCTCATCACCTACCACACCATCAGGACCATTCAGGATCTCCAGATTAGGCTCTGCCTCGGGCTAGGACATCTCAATAGGAGGGGCTGTAGAAGCTTTAGCCGTCGACACAGAAGCAGGGGCCTTGTCGTCATCAGGGGCAGGCATAATCTTGCCATCCTCCATAACATTATCCATGCTAAACAGATTGTGGTCAGCATCAGGAGCAATAACTCAGACCTAGGTCTTCGGATTCTCATACAAGACAGTCACACAATTCACCACATGGCCCTGGAGCTTGGCATAGTCATCATAAGCAGACTAAAGCCGCTCCTTAGTCTCCAAGAGCTCGCCGTAAGTCCGACTATAGCTCTCCTTGGCCTTCTTGGCCATATCCTCACCAAGGTTAGCAACCGCCTCTGTAGTAGTGGTGCTTCTCGCTCTCCACCACGAGTTCCAACCCAACACTCTTTGCCTCCAATTCATCCTTCAAACCCTTCAACCTATCATAATTAGCCTTAGCCTCTTCAAGAAAAACCTTAGTGGCACAGACGGGAGACTCATTGATGATCTGAGACAAGGCAGCACTGAGATTAGCCATCCGAATACTATTGCTTGATATAATGTCAAGGTGGTGGAGGATTGACAAGCAATCAGTTGGAACCCTGTCATAAGGAGCGATAAGCTCTGAAGCGAAAGCCATGCCATCAAAGTCTTTATCATTCAAATCATAAGTCCTGGTCCTCGGCTTCTTGTGAGGAGGGCCAGACGAAGTCAGAGAGGAGGCAGTACCAGAAGTCGCCAAGGGTGGATCAGTAGAGACCGTTCGAACTCGAGGGATTGGGATGACCTTCCTCGGACCCTAGGGATCAGATTCCAGCTTCTTCGGAGGCAGTTGCGAAGAGTCATTCCCTGACGTCTTCCACGACAAATTCTGGGCAGCCACTGCCTTTTTTCCCTTGCGGAATACCTTCATCGAATTCGAGGATGACACCATCTCTGAAAAGAAGTCAGGAAAATAGTTATATAGCAGATATCGATAAGACTAGGACAAACAAAAGAAAATTTCTAAAAAGAAGAGGTCGGGCACTACCTAGTTCAGAACGGAGAAGAGCAGGATCCCCTAAAAACCTCTTAGTATCCAGATGAGGAGGCTTCCGCTAGTGTTCCTCCAAGACACCCACAAATGCCCTCTCCACCTCATCAAGACTCTCTAAAGGGTACCTAAGGACTATAGGATCCTTCTGCCACCAGAGAGGGAAGGCCGGTTCTTGGTTCTCATCTAAGAAGAAGGGGTGGATGCCCTTAACAGCCTGGATTTTAAAATAAAAGTTTTTGAAATCATGGAAGGAGTCATCAAAAATAGAAAAGACTTTCTTTTCCTGAGTAGCTTGGAAAGAAATCTAAGAAGCTTTTTTCTTGGCCGATCCCAGTTTTTTCATCACAAACAGATAAAGGAAAAGGGAAATGGTAGGTCAGACACCTAACTCCTGACACAACAACTGAAAAATCTTCATGAATGCCCAAGAGTTTGGGTGAAGCTGAGAAGGAGCCACATTACAGTTCCAGAGGATATCGGTCTCAAATGTAGTAAAAGGAAGTGTAACACCCAATTTGGTAAAAAATCAGTCATAAGCATAAAGAAGGGACGCTCTGTCCGACCTAAGGGCGGGAAACTGACCATCTCCTCGGGATCGGGGGATAACAGCTCGTAATTATTTTCATCCTTCCTATTCTCACATTAGCAATACAGAATCTAATCAGTCAACCATACCGGGAGGAACCTTCGTAGACATCTCAACAACATTCTTACGAGAAGACATAAGAAAACTACACCTACAGCAAGAAAATGAAAGAAGCATCACCACCAAAGTAACTCGGGCAAAAGCACAAAGTAAAATGCCAAACAAAAGGACGCCCCAAGGTTCACCAAAACTTAAAAAATAATCAAAACCCGGGGGCACCCTTTGGAGGAAACAATACAGAATACAGAAAGGATGAAATGCTGCGGGCCAAAACCCTAACTCTCTCAATAAAAGAAACACAAGGAGTAAAAGAGAAATCCAGGTGCCAACATTTCTTCAAAGGTACAGCAAAACAAAAAGATCAAAACTTTCCAGAAAATAAACATGCAATACTACCAGAAGCCAACACAGAAGAGAAATGAAGCTACCGACAAACCAGAAAAATACAGAAGGCACATAAAAGAAAGAAAAAGTACCAACCTGCGATGAAGAAGGAGCGATCGCAATGAATGCACAACAGAGACACGAGCGATCCACACCGACGAGCGAGTCAAAACTTCAAAGAAAGTAAGAAGCTTGGGGAAAAATCAAAGGAGCAAGAGCCGAAGGAAAGAAATTCTTTTGAGAAAGTAAAGACGAAGAGCAAGCAAAGAGCGATAATTTCAAATAAAAGGCAAAGAGGGAAGAAGAAACGGCTAAAGGGATAAAAGCCTAATCAATAGGCTTTAAAAGCGCTTGCATACTCCCAAGGAAACAACGCTCTCGAGAATGAACACAGCAATAAAGGAGTGAAAGCAAAAATGCTTTGCATTTTTAAAATAGCATTTAATAACGTAAAACTCACGTAAGAAGGAGCAGACCGGACAGATGCTTGAACACGACTTACTTAAAGGGATCGAAGCTTAGAAGCACGACCTCACGGGGAAGATCGAATCTCAAGCAAGGGCACTGTTCATACCCTGGATCGAGCTATAAGGTCTGGGCTGGACTAAAACTAAGGGACCGACCTCTTTAAAGGTGCAAAGAGCCCGGGCAAATCGTCACGTAGGCCCAAGGAGGCCCAAAGAAGGAGAATCACCGCCCACTAGAAGGCGGTTGGCCAAAAGATAGTGACCTCACCCATTAAAGACAAGATAAGATAACAAACTTATCTCAAAGGGAGGTCATCAAAGCACTACTATAAATACACTGGAGCACCCAGGTATAACTCATACTCCAATTCTACAAAAAACCTGCCTAAAACCCGTACTGAATTAAGCATCGGAGTCTCTTGCAGGTACTACCCCCCTCCGGTGAACGAGGATCAGCAGCTCCTCCCTCTGCAACAGATCGGGCAGGGCAGTCTCGACCATACCAGAAGGTCTTGTCTGAGATCGACCTCTCCGTTTCAGGTAACCCCCGGAACAAAGGGTAACCTTAGTGCCAGAGTTTGTGATACTTGAACCTAATAATATATTCAAACTTTTTGGTGATGCATTATCAAAGGGCTTAGGAGGCGATCGAATGCAACATCATAATGTGGTGATGGACGCTTCAGCAGGGAGACTTTTCATACCCTGGATCAAGCTGTCTGACTCGGGATGTTCTACAGACAAAGTAACCGACCTCTTCAGGTCAGGACAACCCGACCTCTTTCCAAAGAGCTCGGCCAAGTCATAAGAAAAGCCCAAAGAAGGGCCCAAATAGAGGAACATGCTCCAAACCCTAAGGCATCCCAAGCCTACAGAGGGAAGGGCGGTTCCCATGAAAGATAAGCTGACCTCACCTAAAAGGTAAGATAAGATAAGATAACTAACTTATCTTATCTAAAAAGGTCACGCCTCATCACTATAAATACACTGGAGCACCCAGGTATAACTCATACTCTGATTCTACTCAATACCTGCTTAATACCCTTGCTAACTTAAGTATCGGAGTCCCTTGCAGGTACCCCCCACCCTCCAGGGATGAAGGATCAGCACCATCACCAAGTCAGACACAATAGCCCGACCAGTACAGAAGATCTCGTCCGAGATCGACCTATAGTTTCAGGTAACCCTCGGAACAGAGACTCTTACCAATGATTGAAGGATTTACTGTCATAAGGAATTAAACCAAAATGTATTAAACCGTTTGAAGTGTTAAGACAGATTAGGGGCCTGTGGGGTATCTAGTAGTTTTTCCGTTGTATCCTTTAACCCTGCAGACATACCCACATTCCACCATGCCGGAAACATGCCTATGAGATAAACCATGTTTTACGATCTGAGTTAATCTTATTGAAAAGGAGATTTGATGTATCGAGTAACTTCGGTTGAGACTGACAATACTAGTGTAAGCAACTAGACGAAAAAGTAGTACCGATAATAAAGGTTGCTTGGAATCAGGTTGAGATCGAAGGAAACATTTAAAAATGCGAATTGGATATGTGGAAGGACTACCCACACCTCTTTTCAGATAACAAAATTTGAATTTTGAGGGCAAAATTCTTAATTAGGTGGGTAGGATGTAAATTCCACAAAATTAGCAAGTAATTAATCAATAAATCAAATTTTAATAATAAAAATTAGAAATGCAAATTTAAAATGTAAAATAACATAGATCTAATTAAAACGAGAATTTTGACACCAATTTAAAAAAAATTGGCCTAAAATTGAGCCGAACGGGCTGAACTGATTAAACTGGACCCAAACCGGGCCATGGGCCCAACCAACTCTTTTAAGTTAATGAGCATCAGCTCATTCTTCTTCCTCTTCAATGAAGAACTCGTGAAGCATGCAAGGAAAGGGGGAAAAGGTTCCAAACCCTTGGCATAGAATCAAATCCACGTAACTTTTGATCCGGAACTTCGATTGTCACACCGTTTGTGGCCACGCATCCACGGCGTCAAGCTCTACAAAGCCCAGCACATTATAAGGTAAGGAAGTCACATTTTCTTCCTCAATTTTTCCATTTCCAGTTTCAAAAATTCTTGGGCTTTGGTATTGAGATTTTGTGTAATTTCGGTGTTTAGAATCAAATTAACTTGGTGGACTTGTCGAGTCTTGTCCCAATTTTTTATTGGTAAGGTGAAAATCCTAGAACTCTAGTTAATTCTCTAATTTTGTGTGTTGTTTATTAAATTTCGATATGTATATGTGTGATATTGTGAAATTAGGTGTATTATATTAATTGGAGCTTGATTTGTGGACACTTGAGACTTGGAGGAGGTTGAGTATCATTGTTTTGAAGATCTAGGAACCTTGGGACTATGTTTGGTGCCTTTGGTGGTGTCTCGGGTAATACGTGAAAATCGGCCAAGATATGGTTTAGGTTTCGCGTATTTAATATATAATGTGGTATGAAAACTTAGGCTAGAGAACCATAGGATAGGTTGGAATGATTATGAATGTTGGATGTTTAGCATTAATGATGTTGTTGGTGATATAAGTAACTATGTGTTGGTGATCATGGTTATAGTGGAAATAAATGCTCCTTGGGTGTTTGGAGCAAGCTTGATGATTTGATTGTATATGTATGCATGATAGAATGATAATGGTTTTGTTGATGACAGCAAGAGGTTTAGGGAGTAAACGAGGTAAAAAACTAAAGTATGATGGTTTGTGATATGATGAGTGGCTGGTGGGGTTGTATGGGATTGCTATGAAGTGTGTTTGTGCTGGATATATGTATAAATAGTGGGGATTGAATGTGGTTATAATGATATTGAGGTTTGAGCTTGTGAAAAATTAGTTTGGGCTGAACTTTGGCGAGTCAAAACTCGGCTTCTGGACCCCTAAATGGTTTCAAATATGTTTTATACAAAAATTGGGTTTGTGAAGTTTATTTCTTTTGAAGAACGGAAGAAAAATATTTTAAAATGAAAAACTTATGCGCGTCGGAAGTTTGGGATTTAAACTTGAAATTCAGCAGTTTCAGACTTTGTTAAAATTTTTGAGCAAACGCATGCCCACGCGTACGCATGACCTGGGATTGTTGCATACGCATATCCTTCATTTGCGAAGGATCGCTACTGCCCTGTGTACATGCGTACGCGAGTTGAGGTATGCGTACGCGTCTTGGTCCAAACACGTACCCACGCGTACGTGTGGCCCACGCGTACGCGTGGACCCTTTTTCAGCAAAACTGGATTTTGTGTTTTTAAGCCTAATTTTAAACTCCCAAACCTCTATTTTCATTTTTTTAGACCCTAAACCTTAGCTGTAAACATAGTGGAGGGGTCAAGCTATAAAGGGTTAGTAACTTGAGAGTGGAGCAATTTGAGGAGTAATGAATTATGAAGGTGTGATGGTGATGAAGTGATAGTGATAAGTTATGATCGTTAGTGTTCTGAGGGTTACTTGAAACTGAAGGTCAATCTCGGATGAGATCTTCTGCTGTGGTCAGTACTGTTGCGTCTGTCTTACTGGATCTTGAGATGTTGTTGATCTTTGCCCACCGGGGGGGTGGTTCCGGCAAGAGACTCTGATGCTTAAGTTAGAACGTGCTTTAGACAGGTTTTTTGTAGAATCAGAGTATGAGTTATACCTGGGTGCTCCAGTGTATTTATAATAGTGTTGAGTGACCTCCCTTGAGATAAGTTTGTTATCTTTATCTTATCTTTGGTGAGATTATCTATCTTGTGGCCAGCCGCCTTTGAGGTGGGTTGTGTCCTTCTGTCCTGCGCCTGTTTTGGGCCTCTGGTGTGTTGGCCGATCTCTTTAGGGAGAGGTCAGTGACGACGAACCTTACAAGAGGTCGGTCGCTTTTGTCTTCGTTCGATCTGGATCATGTACCTCAACCTAAGGTATGAACAGTGCCCTTACTTGAGTTCGATCTTCCCCAAAAGGTCATGTTTTTAAACTTCGACCCCTTTGAGGAAGTCGTGCTCGAGCATTTGCTTTGGTTGATCTCTTGAATAGCTCCTTTTTGGATGAATCTAGGATCGCTTCTGCTTTAATGCTAAGCATTTTTTTATTTTTTAATTGTAGCGTGCGTACGGGATACGTTTAGCTTTCTTGGGAATGTACGAGGGCTTTAAAGGCCCAATTAATAGGGTTTTTAATTTTCTTTTGCCGTTTCGTTCCCTCTTTTCAACTTTGAACTTTAGAGAGATTTTCTTTTTTCCTTCTGCTTCCTTGCTTTCTCATTTGTGAGAGTTTTTGTTCGTCTGATTCTTGTGATTTTCTTGCCCAAGTTTCCTTCTTTCCTTTCTCAAAGCGCTCGTTGGTGTGGCTTACCCGCGTTTCTTTTCATTGCGCTCATTCTTTCTTCACTGCAGGTTGGTATTCTTTTTTTTCTATGTATGCTCTACTATTTGCATGTTTATCCCTTTCCGCAAAGTTTTGAACTTTATTGATTTTTTATTTTGGAAAGGTTGAACCTTTCTAGGAAGGCTGTATGTCCTTGTTTTTGTATCAAAGTTGTGATCTTCTGCTGCTTTATTTTGGGGAAAAGTAGGGGCTTAGTTTTCCTTTGTTGCCTCTTGATGTCTGTCTTCTTTGAAGGGTCTAGGATTTTGAGTAGTTTTTTATTTCTGTATTTTGTGCTTGCTGCCTCCAAAGGGTGCCCTTGGGATTTTGATTTTGATGCTGGTGAGCCCTGGGAAGCCAATTGTTTGCCATTCCTGTTGTTTGTCAGTTGCTTCGCCCCTTTCTGTTTCTGTCCGAGTTGTTTTGGTAGTGACCCCTCATTATCTTCCTTTGTTGTAGGTGTGGTTTGCTGTATGTCTTCCCGAAAATATATTGTCGAGATGTTCACCAAGGTCCCTACTGGCATGGCCAACTGGCTAGACTCTATAGTCCTGATGTGTGTTACTGTGGCCGATCCATAATACTGTGAGAGGCTTAGGAGGTTCCATAGGATTTGTAGCAATAGGAATGATGAAAAGAATTATGAACTATTGTCGCCCGACCCTGAGGAGAGGGTTAGTTTCCCTCCCTTAACTCAAGGGGAACGCCTCTTCTTCTATGCTTATGACTATTTCTTTAGTCAGCTGAATATCACCATCCCTTTCACCGCTTTTGAAACCGACCTCTTATGGACCTGTATTGTGGCCCCTTCTCAGCTTCATCCAAACTCTTGGGGTTTTATAAAGATTTTTCAGTTGTTCTATCAAGAGCTGGGTGTCCGACCTACCATATCTCTTTTCCTTTACCTGTTTGTGTTGACCAAGCCTGGAGTGGCCAAGAAGAAGGCTTCTTGGATCTCCTTCTGAGCTACCCAGGGGAGAAAGGTGTTTTCGATGTTTGACGAGTCTTTCCGTGATTTTAAGAACTATTACTTCAAGGTTCGAGCTGTTGAGGGTGCTCGCCCTTTCTTTTTAGATGAGAATGATAAGCCCATCCTCCCTCTATGGTGGCAAAAGGATACAGTGGTAGTCAAGTATCCTTGGGAGAGTTTAAGTGAGGTAGAGCAAGCTTTTGTGGGCATCTTGGAGGAGCACTGGGGGAGCCTCCTCATTTGGATACAAAGAGGTTTTTAGGAGATCCTTCCCTCCTCTGTGTTGAACTAGGTAGTGCCCGAGCTCTTTCTTTACAGATAATCGAACCTTCATCTTTGCGATTTTTTCTTTTTCCAACTGTGTGATTGTTTTCCTGGTTTTTTTTCAGAGATGGTTAAATCTTCAAATTCCATAAAGGCCTTCCGGAAGGCCAAGAAGGCGACGGCTGCCCAAAATTTGACGGCGAAGGCATCGGGGAAAGGATATTTTCAGGTGCCTCCGAAGAAGCTGACTTCTGACTCTCATGGCCCGAAAAAGATCATCCCGACCCCTAGAGTTCGGACAGTTTTTGCCGATCCTCCTGTTGAAACTTCTGGTGCTACCTCTTCCCCTACCTTTGTTGGTCCTCCTCCTAAGAAGCAAAAGACTGATGGAACTTATGATTTGAACAACAAGGAGTTTGATGGTGTGGCCTTTGCCACAGAGCTTATTGCTCCTCATGGCACAATTCCCTTGGATGATGTGTTGATTCTTCACCACCTTGATTTTGTTACAAGTAACAGTATTCGGATAGCCAATGTTGGTGCGGCCTTATCACGGGTTATCAGGGAGTCTTCAGTTCGTGCCACTAGGGCTTTTATGGAGGATGCAAAATCTGAGTATGATAGAATTAAAAGTCTAAAGGATGAGCTTGATGCCAAGGTTACAAAGTTGGAGCTGGATGTTGAAAAAGAGAAGGGCTGGGCTACTGCTACTGAAGCATCGGCCAACATGGCCGAGGAGATGGCTAAGAAGTCAAAAGAGAGCTACACCCGTGATGCCAGGGCATCTAGGCCAGTTTCACTGACCCTTTTCTTTATTGTTTTAGGGTAGTTTCATGTATTTTCTTAGTAAATAAGCAAGTTTTGGATGAAAATACACTTACACCTTGATTCAAGCAATTATTGTGAATTTTACATGATTTCATGAGGATTAGGCAGAAATTGAATGATATAATTGATGATGCATAATTTCATGACTTGGAACAAAGCTTTGATGCACTTTAATTGCTTGATTTCAGGACAACAGAAGCTAGAAGGAGCCACGTTAGCAGCCACGATAATTTAATTAACGTTACCACTAACGTGGAATGGGGACAAGCTTGTAGCGTTAATGGAAAATGTGATCACCAATAACGCCTTCGAAGCCATCATAGCCCACGTTAGTTGCCACGTTAACTACATTAATGTGGTAGCTAACGTGGAGGAAAAGAGGAGCTCCAATGTTAGTGGTAAAAGTGAATGCCACTAACGTTCCACAAAGGCACAAATTAAGCCACGTTAAGAGTCACGTTAATCTAATTAACGTGAACTCTAACGTGGGATAAGGAATCAATTACCAACATTAGTGGCACTCACCTTTGTCACTAACGTTGGACCAACCCAAGAGTGCCCACGTTAGTGGTCACGTTAAAACCACTAACATGAGAAGTAACGTGGAGCTAAGCATGATAAGCCAACGTTAGTGACACTCACCTTTGTCACTAACGTTGGAGATGGCAATTACTACCACGTTAGTGGCCATGTTAATCCAATTAACGTGAACTCTAACGTGGGAAGGAGGGGCGTTTGGAGCGTTAGTGACAAAGGTAAGTCTTAGGCATGCCCACATTAAGAGTCACGTTAGTTATACTAACGTGAACTCTAACGTAGGGAAACGGGGGGCAAAAGGCAGCGTTATTGGAAAAGGTGAGTGCCAATAACGTTTGCGAAGGACCAAGAGGCAAAGTTAGTGGTCACGTTAGTGCCACTAACGTTGAAGTTAACGTGGATCATTTTGGGTTGGAACATTAATGAAAAAGGTGATCGTCACTAACGTTCTCAAACCCACATTTTCACTTGACGTTAACACCACTAACGTCCTAACTAACGTCCATGCCTAATTCACTCTTTTCTGCAAACAAAGCTGAGCCCACTGAAGATTGTAACTGCTTCAACATAAGATACAAAGGCCCATATCCAAGACTTGAAGAACTAACTAGAAGATCAAGAGGAGTATTATATATAGGAGTAGTTTTGAACTAGAGATGGAGCTTGGAACTTTTGGAGAACTACACCTTGTATATTTACTTTTCTGTATTTTTAGTCACTCTAGAATTATTCTTCTTCATCATTTTCCCTTTCTAGAGCTATGAACAACTAAACCCCCTTTCATTGGGTT
>NC_029778.3:45199463-45199836 GCF_000817695.3 Arachis duranensis
GGGGACTGTCTTCTCGGACGTGATAGACTTCTTTGAGGTGTCTTTTTCGCGAGGATCTGGATGTTCCTCCTCCTGCAAAACCTCCATTTATCATGTGAACGTGTCTTTCAGGGGTTCGCGGGGTTTGTTTGGCCCGATCTTCGTTATCTCCCCGCCTTCTCTTCCTGGTCTCTTCTCCTTTCTCTGCTATGTATCTGTCGAGTTTTCCTTCTCAGGCTAGCCTTTCTATAACATTTTTTAGGTCGTAGCAATCGTTAGTAGAATGACCGTAGAGCTTGTGATATTCACAGTATTCGGACCGATCTCTCCCTGCTTTCTTGTGTTTTAGCGGTCGAGGTGGTGGGATCTTTTCGGTGTGGCATACTTCTCTGTA
>NC_029778.3:45201046-45201209 GCF_000817695.3 Arachis duranensis
CTTTTCGGCCTTTAGGTTTTGGGCTGCGTTCCTTTTGATGGGCCTTCCTTTGCTTTATTGTCCGAGGTCCGACCTTTAGGCATGGGCCTTAGGACGAGGTCGGACCTTTTATGAATTTGCCGAGTTGGAGGAGCTCGGTCAGGGTATGAACAGTGCCCCTGCC
>NC_029778.3:45215027-45215879 GCF_000817695.3 Arachis duranensis
AGCACCAAGCCCGGAGGCAACAACAGAAGTCTTCTCCAGGAAACCTTGCAATCCCCCTCTGTGCTAGAAAGGAAGAAACGCTGAGCATATCCAACCAACAGCAAGGATGGATGACCCCCATACTCAACTACCTGAAGTCGGGAACTCTTCCCGCCGAAAGAAAGGAAGCCAAAAGACTCACGAAAGACGCTCAGAACTATACACTAATTCACGACGTATTATCCAGAAGAGGATTCTCAAATCCCCTCCTTAGGTGCGTCCCGACCTCAGAAACAAAGAACGTCCTCGAAGAAGTCCACGGAGGCATGTATGGGAACCATCTCGGAGCTCGGGCATTATCCAAAAAAGTAGTCCGAGCCGGGTTCTATTGGCCGACCTTGCAGAAAGACGCAACGGAATTTGTGAAAATATGTGAACACACCCGAAAAAATAACAAACATAGGAGCAAACCTCGAAACGGGCCTAAAAGAGGAACTCACAACCCTCTTAAGGGAAAATTCCGACCTCTTCGCCTGGAAAGCCTCCGACATGCCAGGCATAAGTCCCGACCTGATGTGCCATAAGCTATCAGTTTACCCAGGATCCCGACCTATCCAACAAAGACGCCGGAAGCTCGGACCCGAGCGCATGCAAGCAATAGAAGAACAAGTACAAGCACTGCTAGATGCAGGGTTCATTAGGGAAGTAAAATACCCCCTATGGCTCGCAAACGTGGTCCTGGTAAAAAAGCCCAACGGAAAATGGAGGATTTGCGTCGATTACACGGATCTCAACAAAGCCTGCCCCAAAGACCCATATCCACTACCAAACATCGACGCCTTAGTAGACGCAGCCTCAGGCTATAGATATCTC
>NC_029778.3:45220137-45220627 GCF_000817695.3 Arachis duranensis
GTTCAATCCAACCAAGAGCATCAAAATCCTTGTCATTAAAACCCGCAAGCTCTTGAGAGGTCTTCTGTTTTTTGGGAGGAGGACCCGAGGACGAAGGCGGAGAAGAGGTAGCAGGCCCAGAAGTCGGGGGATCTTGATTTATAGCTCGGAACTGGGGAGTCGGAATAGTCTTCGACCGAGTAGTGACACCTACGGTAGTCTTCTTCGGAGAAGATCGGGCAGAAGCCTCCCCAGCCTCGATATTTCGAGCAGCCACAGACTTCTTCGTCCGACGAAGGAACTTCATGGAATCCGCCTGAGAAGATATCTCTGCAGAAATAAAAGAAAAAGGATTACCATAACAGAAATTCCACCAAAACAAGGAAAACCAAAATACTAAAAAAGATGAATCTCTGAGAGGTCGGGAACTACCTAACTCGGAACGGAGAAGGCTTGGATCTCCCAACATTTTCTTCGTGTCCAAGTGAGGTGCCCGACCCCATAAACTGCT
>NC_029778.3:45221872-45233328 GCF_000817695.3 Arachis duranensis
AAGGAAGGCCCATCAAAAGGAACGCAGCCCAAAACCTAAAGGCCGAAAAGGCCTAGAAAAGGCGGTTCCACAAAGATAGAGATAAAACTCCCAAAGATAAGATAAGATAAGAATATCTTATCCAGGGAAGATCACGGCCAACTACTATAAATACACTGGAGCACCCAGGTATGGCATTCATTCCATATTCCACACATATCTGCTTGGACCCATGCTAACTTAAGCATCGGAGTGTCATTGCAGGTACAACCACCAACCACTCTACATATCAAGCTCGGGTCCCTGAACCCCCACCTCGGGTCTTTCCAGACGACCGAGCTACACGTTTCAGGTAACCCCCGGAACAGTTATCATACTAGAAATTCTTTCTCATATTGGACCAAATTGGGGTTTGGGCGGATATAGTGACATGTAATCTTCCCAACACTTTGATTTGGAAATACATGTGGTATAATCAGTGACCATACTTCATCTCTTCCCATGAGCAATTAAATTAAGGAATTGGGCAATTGTTCAAGCTTAGAGAGATTGGGTTGCCAAGGAATTGGGATCCAATAATCTATGATTGCCAAGGAGATCAATGAATGCATTGACTGAGGAAGAGATGAGAATGAACTTGATCCGAAGAATGCAACATCTCCAAAGCCCAATGAATCCCCCATTTCTGATCTTACCCATTCTTTTTACTTTCTGCCATTTATCTTTATGCTCATCTCCCCAAACCCCCATTTAAGATTCTGCAATTCATTTTCTACAATTTACTTTCCCGCCATTTAATTTTCTGCAAATCTCAACTAAATTTCTGTTTAGCTCAACTAGCACACACTTCCAACTAAAGTTGCTTGACCAATCAATCCTTGTGGGATTCGACCTCACTCTATTGTGAGTTTTTACTTGACGACAATTCGGTATACTTACCGAAGGAAAATTTATTGAGAGACAAGTTTTCTTGCATCAAGTTTATGGTGCCGTTGCCGAGGATTGATTTTGCATCGACAATGATTAAGTTGGAAGATCACTAGATTGGGCATTTTTCTTTTGTTTGTTTATTTTACCTAGTCATTTACCTTCAGTTCATTTACCTTATTCCTTTATCCCCTCTACCTTCTCTATTTTCTTTTTCTTTGTTATTACTTACAATTCTGCTCACTAACCCACTAACTGTTTGATAACTTGCACCACTCACACTAACAGCCACTCTAACAAGAATAATTAGTTCATTTTATTTCTTGATGTGTGCTCTATTAGTTGTATGACATGGAGAAGAAGCGGAGCTTCAACTTCCTTTGATTTGGAGCCTGAGAGGACCTTCCTTAGATTAAGGAGGGAAGCAAGAAGGAAAAGAGTTGTTGGTGTTGAGGAAGAAGAAGAAGAATACTTTGAAACAAACATGGAGGAGAACATGGAAAACAACCATGAAGAAGAAGCTCACAACCATACCAAAGAAGGCCCTGTGAATCATGCTGGGCAAGAAAGAAGAGCGCTAGGCTCTTATATCAATCCAAACCCAGAAAATTGTGAAAGTAGCATCCAAAAGCCAACCATACATGTCAATAACTTTGAATTGAAACCCCAGCTCATCACCCTTGTTCAAAACAACTGCTCATTTGGAGGAAGTGCCCAAGAAGACCCCAATCAATATCTAACTACCTTCCTGAGAATATGTGACACTGTGAAGTCTAATGGTGTTCATCCAGATGTCTATAGACTGCTTTTGTTCCCCTTTTCACTCAGGGACAAAGAATCTAAATGGCTGGAATTCTTCCTAAAGGAGAGCTTAACGAATTGGGAAGATGTGGTGAACAAATTTTTGGCAAGATTCTATCCTTCTCAAAGAATCAACAGGCTGAGAGTTGAGGTTTAGGAAACAAGATGGTGAAACTCTCTATGAGGCATGGAAGAGATTTAAGGATTTAACAAGAAGGTGCCCACCAGACATGTTCAATGAATGGGTTTAACTACACATTTTCTATGAAGGTATTTCTTACGAGTCAAAAAAGGTCGTAGACCATTCATCAGGGGGCTCTTTAAACAAGAAGAAGACCATTGAAGAAGCCATAGATGTCATAGAGACTGTGGTTGAGAATGACTACTTCTATGCTTCTGAAAGAAGCAACACTCGAGGAGTGATGGAGCTGAACCACATGGATGCACTGTGGTGCACGAAATTGTGATCATCAACAATGGCGCCAAAAACTTGGTAGCGCTCTCAAACGTGAATCACACTTTGTCACAACTTCGCACAACTAACCAGCAAGTGCACTGGGTCATCCAAGTAATACCTTACGTAAGTAAGGGTCGATCCCACGGAGATTGTTGGTATGAAGCAAGATATGGTCATCTTGTAAATCTCAGTTAGGCAGATTCAAATGGTTATAAAGGTTTCGAAATTAAGAATAAATAAAACATAAAATAAGATAGAGATACTTATGTAAATCATTGGTAGGAATTTCAGATAAGTGTATGGAGATACTGTGTTCCTTCTGAATCTCTGCTTTCCTGCTGCTTTCATCCAATCCTTCTTACTCCTTTCCATGGCAAGCTGTATATAGGGCATCACCATTGTCAATGGCTACATCCCATCCTCTCAGTGAAAATGGTCCAAATGCTCTTCTCACAGCACGGCTAATCATCTGTCGGTTCTCGATCATATCGGAATAGAATCCATTGATTCTTTTGCGTCTGTCACCACGCCCAACAATCGCGAGTTTGAAGCTCGTCACAGTCATTCAATCCTTGAATCATACTTGGAATACCACAGACAAGGTTTAGACTTTTCGGATTCTCAATAATGGCCGCCAATAATTCTAGCTTATACCACGAAGATTCTGATCAAGGAATCTAAGAGATATTCGTTCGTTCTGAGGTAGAACGGAAGTGGTTGTCAGGCACGCGTTCATAGGGATGGATGATGATGAGTGTCACGGATCATCACATTCGTCATGTTAAAGTGCAACAAATATCTTAGAATAAGAATAAGCTGAATTGCATAGAAAATAGTAGTACTTTGCATTAAAACTCGAGGTACAGCAGAGCTCCACACTTTAATCTATGGTGTGTAGAAACTCCACCATTGAAAATACATAAGTGATGGTCTAGGCATGGCCGAATGGCCAGCCCCTATATATGTGATCAGAGAATCATAAGGTAATCCAAAGATGTCTAATACAATAGTTAAATGTCCTATTTATACTAGACTAGTTACTATGGTTTATAGAAATAAGTCTAAATGCAGAAATCCACTTCTGGGGCCCACTTTGGTGTGTGCTTGGGCTGAGCTTGAGCTTTACGCATGTAGAGGCTTCTCTTGGAGTTAATCGCCAAGTTGTAACGTGTTTTTGGCGTTTAACTCTGGTTTGTGACGTGTTTCTGGCGTTTTACTCTAGAATGCAGCATAGAACTGGCGTTGAACGCCAGTTTGTGTTGTCTAAACTCGAATAAAGTATAGACCATTATATATTTCTGGAAAGCTCGGGATGTCTACTTTCCAACGCCATTGAGAGCGCGCCATTTGGAGTTTTGTAGCTCCAGAAAATCTATTTCAAGTGTAGGGAGGTTAGAATCCAACAGCATCAGCAGTCCTTTTTCGGCCTGAATCGGATTTTTGCTCAGGTCCCTCAATTTCAGCCAGAAAATACCTGAAATCATAGAAAAACACACAAAATCATAGTATAGTCCAGAAATGTGAATTTTGCATAAAAACTAATGAAAACATCCCTAAAAGTAGCTAGATCCTACTAAAAATTACCTAAAAACAATGCCAAAAAGCGTATAAATTATCCGCTCATCACACTGCTGGCTCAAAACAAGATGATCACCAAGCAGTTAGCGGATCTTACCAAGAAGGTGGAAGAAAACTAAGTTGCAGCAGTCATCACTTCAGTACCAGCTTAAGAAGGAGTGAATGCAGGAGAAGAAGGTGACTGGGAACAAGCCAATTATGTTGGAAATTCACCCAGACAGACCCATGATCCATACTCTAAAATTTATAATTTTGGTTGGAGAAACCCCACTAATTTTGGGTGGGGAAACCAACAAGACCAAGGCCAAGACCAGAGACGCCACAACCACAACCCCAACAACAATGCAATTCACCAACATCCCTCACAGAGATCCTATCAACACCCACCTAATCACCCTTCTCAACCATATAACCTCAACCCACCATCACCGACCAAAGATAGACTTTCCAGAATTGAGACTCTACTTGAAGACCTATGTAAAGAAGTCCAAGACAACAGAGTGTTCAAGGATGAAGTGCGAGCCAATATCAAAAACCAGGGAGACACCATCAAGAGGCTGGAGTCCCAAGTGGGGTATCTATCTCAACAGTTTCCCAAACCTACTGATAGTTTTCCAAGTGACATAGAGAAGAACCCAAGAGGAGAAACAAAGAAAGTAAGGTGGGAAGAATGCAAGATGATCACTATAAGTGATGAGAGGAGTGTGGAAGAAGTGCACACACAAACAGAACACTTCCAAGACAATCCAAAAGAAAAGCATGAAGGGAGAAATCAAGCATCCCATCCCACACACAGGGAGGAGCTAAAGAAGGGGGAGACCCTGAACCCATATGCACCCTTTCCCCAAAGGCTCAAAGGTGGTGTAGCAAGGAGAATGTATTCAAGGTTCCTCGATATATTTGCATCTCTTGATGTAAATATACCATTCATTAAGGCCCCCAGCAGATGCCCTCCTACATCAAGTACATAAAGGAGTTGCTGGCCAAAAAGAGTTCACTAAAGGGTGGGCAAACAATAATGATGAACAGAGAGTGCAGTGCTCTCATTCAAATAGAGCCACCTACAAAGAAAAAGGACCCAGGGAGTTTTCACATCCCCTGTGCTATAGGAGAGACAATGATTGATAAGTGACTCTGTGACTTGGGAGCAAGCATCAACTTAATGCCTCTATCCCTCATGAAAAAGTTTCAAATCAATGAGCTAACACCCACGGATGTAATCATCAAATTGGCTGACAAAACTCAAAAACAGGCAATAGGAGTGGTTGAAAACGTGTTAGTAAAGGTTGGGAACTACTTCCTGCCCACAGACTTTGTTATCCTGGAGATGGAAGAGAATCTCATCCATCCCATCATCCTTGGGAGGCCATTCTTAGCCACAACCAGGGCGCTTATAGATGTGGAGCGAGGAGAGCTAGTATTGAGGATACACGATGAACAACTCACCTTCAACGTATTCAAATCCTCACAAGAAGCAGATCATGATAACAAAGAGTCAAAGGAAGAGCACAATAAGGAGCTAATGGAAGAGACAAGCACCACACCTGAGAACCCCCTATGGTTGACAAGCAATGTGGTCAGAAGGAGTAATAGCCAAGTGTAACCCAAGAGGAGCTAGACCCACCAGAGTTATATGAGACAAGCAACAAAACCCTCCTGAAAGAAAAAACCACAAGGAGCAAAGTAACATCGAGGGACACAAGGAAAAAGACCCTAAGGGGATGGAGGAACAAGAAGATCCCTACAGAGGATTTCTCTCCAGGAGATGAAGTGGTCTCTTCCTATATTCCACCTATCCCACCTCATCTCTCCACCATCCCATCTCAGCTGCCTCAAGTGTACACCATCAGCAAAATTTTGTCATTAGAACATGTGGAGCTTCTTAACAAAGCTAATGGAGACAGATTCACTGCAAGAGGGGAAGATTTGAAGCACTACCAACCACCCTGACAAAGGCCAAACATCAAGTTAATGACGCTAAAGAAGCACTTCATGGGAGGCAACCCATGTTTTATACCGTTTTCTTTTAATCTTTAATAGTAGTTAATAAAGCAAGGTTCATGAATTCTAAATCAACTTCGACAAATACATATAAGAATCCCTACATACAGCATATAGTACATGATAAGTTTGGTGTTCAAGGCACACCAAGAGGGCTTGAACACACTCCATATTATGAGAGTTCTAATAAAATCTTGTTGCACCATATGATCACAAACAAGTTGGTGTCACCAACGTTGCATGCATGGGCAATTGATTGGTCGGTTGATTTGCATTCATGAATGGAATTTAGTTAGTCAAAAGTAAAAACAAAAAGAAAAAGGGGGGTGGCTAGCCTCCGAATTTTTTTTACCGCCACAATTCAAACTAATCTCTCTTTTCGTTTGTTTTGCAAGGAATTTGAAGGGAATGATGGAAGAACTTGATGGGACAACCAATTGAAAAGGGGGGAAGGTTCGGCCACTTCACCCATGGAACTACACACTTGTCTTCAACGGGAGCACCTTAGAAAGTGTTGCCATGCAACATTAGGAGTAGGATAGCCTTGGAGACCAAACCAAGACCTTCATAAAAGAAGTGATCCTTGTGCCCATCCAATAAGAGTTTGAAAAAGAAAGAAAAACAATAAGAAATAGGGCTAGGCACCAAGGGTTTGAATATTGAGGCATGTGTCTGTGGTGTTCCTGTGCAAGGGATATGCTTGGATGAATAAGCTCTTAGGGGTGCCTTATCACCTGGTAACTTGGGTTAATTAATCCGGGATTATCAACTGAAAGTCCACTATCAAGAGCAACCTTTGCTACAGAGCACTTAGTCACCCAAAGAGGTGCTGGACACCAAGGTCTCAAGAAAGAAGAAAAAAATAACGAACCATGTGCCTGTGGTGTGTATGTATAGGGGAAAGAGACTTGAGGGATTAAGTCCTTAGAGGTGTCTTAACACCTAGCAACTTGAACCAACTAGTTCAGGAGTGTTGGCTGAAAGCTTATCATAAAGAGTCACCCTCTATCAAAGCACTTAGCCTAAAAAGAATGCAATAAAACCTAGAAAAGAAGGGAGGATCAATAAATAGGAAGTCTCAAAGGATGCAATCAAGTGAGTGTTTAAGGGCATGATAAAGGCCTGAAAACCAGTAAAGGAATGAACCTAAGTTGCTATGCATGAAACCCCATAAACCAGGGATTTGAACTTCTATAATAATTATTTGTTTATCTTGTTCTTTCATTCATTTTTCCTATGTTTCAGTACTTGCTTAGGGACAATCAAGCTTTAAGTTTGGTGTTGTGATGCCAGGGCATCTAGGCTAGTTTCACTGACCCCTTTCTTTACTGTTTTAGGGTAGTTTCATGCATTTTCTTAGTAAATAAGCAAGTTTTGGATGAAAATACACTTACAACTTGATTCAAGCAATTATTGTGAACTTTACATGATTTCATGAGGATTAGGCAGGAATTGAATGATATAATTGATGATGCATAATCTCATGACTTGGAACAAAGCTTTGATGCACTTTAATTGCTTGATTTTAGGACAAAGAAAGCTAGAAGGAGCCACGTTAGCAGCCACGTTAATCTAATTAATGTGACCACTAACGTGGAACGGGGACAAGCTTGTAGCGTTAATGGAAAAGGTGATCACCAATAACGCCTTCGAAGCCATCATAGCCCATGTTAGTTGCCACGTTAACTACATTAACATGGTAGCTAACGTGGAGGAAAAGAGGAGCTCCAACGTTAGTGGTAAAAGTGAATGCCACTAACGTTCCACAAAGGCACAAATTAAGCCACGTTAAGAGTCACGTTAATCTAATTAACGTGAAATCTAACGTGGGATAAGGAATCAATTACCAACGTTAGTGACACTCACCTTTGTCACTAACGTTGGACCAACCAAAGTGTGCCCACGTTAGTGGTCATGTTAAGACCACTAACGTGAGAAGTAACGTGGAGCTAAGCAAGCCAACATTAGTGACACTCACCTTTTGTCACTAACGTTGGAGATGGCAATCACTACCACGTTAGTGGCCATGTTAATCAAATTAACGTGAACTCTAACATGGGAAGGAGGGGCGTTTGGAGCATTAGTGACAAAGGAAAGTAGGGAAAGGGGGCAAAAGGAAACGTTATTGGAAAAGGTGAGTGCCAATAACGTTTGCGAAGGACCAAGAGGCAACGTTAGTGGTCACATTAGTGCCACTAATGTTGAAATTAACGTGGATCATTTTGGGTTGGAATGTTAATGAAAAAGGTGATCGTCACTAACGTTCTTGAACCCACATTTTCACTTAACGTTAACACCACTAACGTCTTAACTAACGTCCATGCCTAACTCACACTTTTCTGCAAACAAAGCTGAGCCCACTGAAGATTGTAACTGCTTCAACACAAGATCAAAGGCCCATATCCAAGATTTGAAGAACTAACTAAAAGATCAAGAGGAGTAGTATATATAGGAGTAGTTTTGAACTAGAGAGGGAGCTTGACACTTTTGGAGAACTACACCTTGTATATTTACTTTTCTGCATTTTTAGTCACTCTAGAATGTATTCTTCTTCATCATTTTCCCTTTTCAGAGCTATGAACAACTAAACCCCCTTTCATTGGGTTAGGGAGCTCTGTTGTAATTTGATGGATCAATTATAGTTTGCATTCTTCTTCTACTTTCTTTTCTCTTGATTTACTAGAAAGCTTTTGATCTTAATTCAATTGGTTAGTTGTCTTGGAAAAGAAACTCTCCATAATTGGATCTCCTCTGAGCCTTGGAAAAGGGATGAAGATATCATGCTAGAAATGCTTTCTCATGTTGGACCAAATTGAGGTTTGGGCGGATATAGTGACATGTAATCCTCCCAACACTTTGATTTGGAAATACATGTGGTATAATTAGTGACCATACTTCATCTCTTCTCATGAGCAATTAAATCAAGGAATTGGGCAATTGTTCAAGCTTAGAGAGATTGGGTTGCCAAGGAATTGGGATCCAATCATCTAAGATTGCCAAGGAGATCAATGAATGCATTGATTGAGAAATAGATGAGAATGAACTTGATCCGGAGAATGCAACATCTCCTAAGCCCAATGAATCCCCCATTTCTGATCTTACCCATTCTCTTTACTTTCTGCCATTTATCTTTATGCTCATCTCCCCAAACTCCCATTTAAGATTCTGTAATTTATTTTCTGCAATTTACTTTCCCGCCATTTAATTTTCTACAAATCTCAACTAAATTTCTGTTTAGCTCAACTAGCACACTCTTCCAACTAAAGTTGCTTGACCAATCAATCCCTGTGGGATTCGACCTCACTCTATTGTGAGTTTTTACTTGATGACAATTTGGTATACTTGCCGAAGGGAAATTTGTTGAGAGACAAGTTTTTGTGCATCAACCCGTACATATGGCGAGCTGCTGGAGACTAGGGAAAGGCTTCAGTCTGCCCAGAATGACTATGCCAAACTTTAGGGCCATATGGTGAGCAGCATGACCGAGATGTATGAGAATTTGAAAGCTCAGGTCTGGGTTCTTTCTCCCAAGATCGACTTCTCCTTGTTTAGCATGGATAATGTGGTGGAGGACGGCAAGATTGTGCCTATCCCAGATGATGAAGATGAGGGTCCTCCCCTTGTGCCACCAGCCAAGGCTTCTGCGGCCTCAACTACTGCCACTCCTTCTGCCGAGGTGGTCCCCCATGAATCTGAGCCCGAGGTGGAAGTTCTGAACGGCCCGGACGGAGTTGTCAATGCCACCCCAATCTCGACTGTCCATCCTTCTCCTAAGGACGCTGCTACCGAGGCGGACCTGACTCCTTTGTGATATTTTCTTTTCAATATCTGGTATAGTCCAACTTGTGGACTTTTGCTGAACTTTATATTGATGTATGGTTTTTGTGGATGACCTCTGACATTTAGTTGCTTCCTAGCAACTTTGTTTTGAAAACGACACTTTAAAACTCTTGGGTTGCTGTTTAGGCCGTCTTTGAATCTTTAATGTTTTATGTGTATAATGATGCATTTGATGTTGATATGCTTGTATCTGCGTGGCTTTTCTTTGATTAGAAGTGCCTTGGGTCTCCTGAACTATGCCTTTTGGCTGCCTTAACATCCTCTTTTTATCTGTTATATTGTTTTTGTAGCTGACCGTTCGGGCTTCTTAGTCGAACTAACTTGAGGTGTAACACCTCTTTTAATTTGTTTGGACGACTTTCTTAGCCTTGTTTTAAGATTGTGTTTTTCCAAGTAGCACCTTTTTTCAGGAGTGTTGTACGCCCTTAGTTTAGGCACTTTGGCCTTAGGCCTTTCATCCTTTGGGACCTTTGAGCTGTCATTGACCTGTGTGCCTTTGCTATCTGGGCTTTTAATCGTACTCCAACAACTTTTAGGTAGTGTTCCGTTTGGGGAACCATTTCTTTATAGTTTGTTGGGAGGACCTTTCAGCCTTCCTCTGACTTGTGCCTTTGCTTTTTAGGTAACATCCTTTGTTAGGACTTACTCTTTTTAGCTAAGCATTTTGGTCTTTATTTGTTCCCTTTGTTGAGGTCGTATTTGTTCCTTTGGGTTATGCCTTTTGGGTACCGACCTGTTTGTCTTCATTTGTTCGGGCCTTTTAGTCATATTCCAACAACTTTTTAGGTAGTGTTCCGAGGAGGAACCTTTTCTTTATAGTTTTGTTTGGAAGACCTTTTAGCGCCGTTTTGATTTTTTTTCACTTTTTAAGTAATGTCTTTTCCAAGAATTATACCTTTCAGCCAAGCACTTTTGGCCTCGGTTATTTAACCTTCCTTTGGCCTTTGCGAGATGCTTTTGTCCCCTTTTAAGTGATCCTTTTACGTTGGTCTGACTTCTCTGTCGGGTCTTCTCAAGTTATTTTTATTAATCCCATTTTTACTCAAACCTCGTCAGGTCACTTTTTATGGGTTACTTTTTATAACCCCTTGCATCAATCCGGGCTTTATCGCTTCACCTTGCATCGGTCGATGAAGTTTGCTTTTAAGCATAAATTAATGCGTCTTGGTAGAAAACTTTTTAGGGAATTGATAACTTTCATTCAAATAATAATAAGAGATAGAAATATAAATAAGAGTGTATACATGTGAGTGTTTACCCTTCTAGGTCGGGCAGTTTTTTAGGTCTCGGTCTGGCGCCTCATTAAAAAATCTTTTTAGGAAAAAGAGTGCACCTTGACCTAAGACCTTTACTATCTTATAGCTATAGTACCTTCTTAGGTTACAGGCATGCCATGACCTTGGTAGCTCTCTGATGAGCGGATAATTTATACGCTTTTTGGCATTGTTTTTAGTATGCTTTTAGTATGTTTTAGTTAGTTTTTATTATATTTTTATTAGTTTTTATTTAAAATTCACTTCTCTAGACTTTACTATGATTTTGTGTATTTTTCTGTGATTTCAGGTATTTTCTGGCTGAAATTGAGGGACCTGAGCAAAAATCTGATTCAGAGGCTGAAAAGGGCTACAGATGCTGTTGGATTCTGACCTCCCTGCACTCGAAGGGGATTTTCTAGAGCTACAGAAACCCAATTGGTGCGCTCTTAATTGAGTTGGAAAGTAGACATCCAGGGCTTTCCATCAATATATAATAGTCCATATTTTTCCAGAGATTTGATGGCCCAAACAAGCTGGCACAAAAGCTGGCGTTTAACTCCAAGAAAAGTCTCTACACATGGAAGCTTCAATGCTCAGCCCAAGCACACACCAAGTGG
>NC_029778.3:45233410-45235246 GCF_000817695.3 Arachis duranensis
GACCTTTTGCTATTGTATTTGGGGAATCTTTCAATCTTCGGATCATCTTTTGATCATGTTTTTATGATTGAACCCTCTTTGAAAGGCTGGCCATTTGGCCATGCCTAGACCTTGTTCTTATGTATTTTCAACGGTAGAGTTTCTACACACCATAGATTAAGGTGTGGAGCAATGCTGTACCTCGAGTATTAATGCAATTACTATTGTTCTTCTATTCAATTCAGCTTATTCTTGTTCTAAGATATCACTTGTTCCTCAACTTGATGAATGTGATGACCCGTGACATTCATCATCATTTTCACCAATGAACGTGTGCCTGACAACCACCTCCGTTCTACCTTAGATTGAGTGGATATCTCTTGGATTCCTTAATCAGAATCTTCGTGGTATAAGCTAGAATCCATTGGCGGCCATTCTTGAGAATTCGGAAGGTCTAAACCTTGTCTGTGGTATTCTGAGTAGGATTCAGGGATTGAATGACTTTGACAAGCTTCAAACTCGCGATTGTGGGGCGTTAGTGACAGACGCAAAAGAATCACTGGATTCTATTCCGACATGATCTAGAACCGACAGATGAATAGCCGTGCTGTGACAGAGCGCGTTGAACATTTTCACTGAGAGGACGGGACTGTAGCCATTGATAACGGTGATGCCCAACATACAGCTTGCCATGGAAAGGAGTAAGAAGGATTGGATGAAGACAGTAGGAAAGCAGAGAGATGGAAGGGACAAAGCATCTCCATACGCTTATCTGAAATTCTCACCAATGAATTGCATAAGTATCTCTATCTTTATTTTATGTTTTTATTTATCTTTTAATCATTAATCCTCCATAACCATTTGAATCCGCCTGACTGAGATTTACAAGATGACCATAGCTTGCTTCATACCAACAATCTCCGTGGGATCGACCCTTACTCGCGTAAGGTTTATTACTTGGACGACCCAGTGCACTTGCTGGTTAGTTGTGCGAAGTTGTGATAAAGAGTTGAGATTGCAATTGAGCGTACCATGTTGATGGCGCCATTGATGATCACAATTTTTTTTACCAAGTTTTTGGCGCCATTGCCGGGGATTGTTCGAGTTTGGACAACTGACAGTTCATCTTGTTGCTTAGATTAGGTATTTTCTTCAGAATTTTTAAGAATGAAGTCTAGTGTCTAATTTTAAGTTTGGTGTCAATTGCATGTCCTTATTCTTCTAATTTTCGAAAATTACATGCATTATGTTCTTCATTAATCTTCAAGTTGTTCTTGATGATTTCCTTGCTCTGATCTTTAAATTCTCTTGTCTTGAGTGTTTTGTTGTTTCTCATATGCATTCTCAATTTGTTAGTGTCAATAGTATACAAACTTCTAAGTTTGGTGTCTTGCATGCATTGTTTATTTGATTTTAGTTGCATTTTGATTATTCCTTATCAATAAAAATTCAAAAAAAAAATTTTATTTGTGTCCTTTCAAGTCAATAATACAGAGAATTGAAGATTCAGAACATGCGGCAGAGGAATTACACAGAAAAAGCTGGGCATTCAAAACGCCCAGTGAAGAAGGAAAACTGGCGTTTAAACGCCAGCCAGGTACCCTGGCAGGGCGTTTAACGCCCAAAAGGTAGCATTTTGGGCGTTAAACGCCAGAATGGATGCCATTCTGGGCGTTTAACGCCAGGATGATACAAGAGGGAAGATTTTGTTTTTAATTCAATTTTTTTTAAGTTTTCATAATTTTTCAAAATCAAATCGTTTTCAAACCATATCTTTTCAATCATATATTTTTCAAAATCAATTTCTTTCCATTCTCAAAAATACTTGCCTACAATTAATGATTTGATTCAACATTT
>NC_029778.3:45235297-45236462 GCF_000817695.3 Arachis duranensis
CTTTTCTGTTAAGAAAGGTTTAATGTTTGAATCATATCCTTTAAATTTCTTGTTAGCCAAGTCATTAATTTTAAAAATCAAATCTTTTTAAATTGTTTCTCAATCATATCTTTTCAATCATATCTTTTTAAAACCATAACTCTTCAATCATATCTTCTTAATCACATATTTTTCCAAATAATTTTCAATCTTTTTGATTTCTAATTTCAAAATCTTTTTCAAAAATCACTTTATTTCTTTCCCAACTTTAATTTTCGAAAATCATTCTTCAATTTTTCAAAATTTCTTCAAAATCTTTTAATTTATTTTCGAAAATCCTTCCCCTCTTCTCACATCCTTCTATTTAAGGACTAACACTCGTCCACTATCAACAATTCGAACTCTATCTCTCTTGATAAGTTCGAATTCTTCTTCTTCTTCTTCTACCTCCTCCTTCTATTCTTCTTTTCCTCTGACATCTCAAGGAATCTCTATACTGTGACAAAGAGGATTCCATATTTTCTTGTTCTCTTCTCTTTTATATGAGCAGGAGTAAAGACAAAAGCATTCATGTTGAGGCTGACCCTGAACCTAAAAGGACCTTGAAGTGAAAGCTAAGAGAATCTAAAGCACTACTCTCTGTAGAGGACCTAACAGAAATCTTCAAACAGGAAGAAGACATGGCAGCCGAAAATAACAACGATGCCAACAATGCAAGGAAGGTGCCGCGTGACTTTACTACACCTACTCCTGAATTCTATGGGAGAAGCATCTCTATCCCTACCATTGGAGCAAACAACTTTGAGCTTAAGTCTCAATTAGTTTCTCTAATGCAACAGAATTGCAAGTTCCATAGACTTCCATTGGAAGATCCTCATCAGTTTTTAGCTGAATTCTTGCAAATCTGTGACACTGTCAAGACCAATGGGGTTGACCCTGAGGTCTACAGACTTATGCTATTCCCTTTTTCTTTAAGAGACAGAGCTAGGATATGGTTGGACTCACAACCTAAAGAAAGCCTGAACTCTTGGGAAAAGCTAGTCAATGCCTTCTTGGCAAAGTTCTTTCCACCTCAAAAATTGAGTAAGCTTAGAATGGAAGTCCAAACCTTCAGATAGAAGGAAGGTGAATCCCTTTATGAAGCTTGGGAAAGATACAAACAATTGATCAGAAAATGTCCCTCTGA
>NC_029778.3:45236587-45237908 GCF_000817695.3 Arachis duranensis
ATTGAAATGGTTGCAAATAACCAATTCATGTACACTTCTGAAAGGAATCCTGTGAACAATGGGACGAATCAGAAGAAAGGAGTTCTTGAGATTGAAACTCTGAATGCCATATTGGCTCAGAATAAAATATTGACTCAGCAAGTCAATATGATTTCTCAAAGTCTGTCTGGAATGCAAGCTGCACTAGGCAGTACTAAGGACGCTTCATCTGAAGAAGAAGCTTATGATCCTGAGAACCCATCAATGGAAGAGGTGAATTACATGGGAGAACCCTACGGAAACACCTATAATCCCTAAACCCAAATCTCTCATGGAAGGATCAACAGAGACCTCAACAAGGTTTTAACAACAATAATGGTGGAAGAAACAGGTTTAGCAATGGCAAGCCTTTTCCATTATCTTCTCGACAACAGACAGAGAATTCTAAGCAGAGCCAGTCTGACTTAGCAACCATGGCCTCTGATCTAATCAAAACCACTCAAAGTTTCATGACTGAAACAAGGTCCTCCATTAGAAACTTGGAGGCACAAGTGGGTCAGCTGAGTAAGAAAGTTACTGAACTCCCTCATAGTACTCTTACAAGCAATACATAAGAGAATCCAAAAGGAGAGTGTAAGGCCATCAACATGGCCGAAATTGGAGAGGAGGAAGAAGCAAGGTGTGGCCGAACCTAGAGAGGAGAAGGAGGACATGAATCCCAGTGAGGAAGACCTCATAGGACGTCCTCTGGACAAAAAGGAATTCCCATTTGAGGAATCTATGGAATCTGAGGCTCGTCTAGAGACCATAGAGATTCCATTGAACTTACTTTTGCCATTCATGAGCTCTGATGAGTATTCCTCCTCTAAAGAGGATGAAGTTATTACTGAAGAGCAAGTTGCTAAGTATCTTGGAGCAATCATGAAGCTAAATGACAAGTTATTTGGTAATGAGACATGGGAGGACGAACCCCCTTTGCTCACCAAAGAACTGGATGACTTGACTAGGCAGAGATTACCTCAAAAGAGATAGGACCCTGGGAAGTTCTCAATACCTTGTACATTAGGCACCATGACCTTCAAGAAGGCTCTGTGGACCTAGGGTCAAGCATAAACCTCATGCCTCTCTCTATAATGGAGAAGCTAGGGATCTTTGAGGTACAAGCTGCAAGAATCTCACTAGAGATGGCAGACAATTCAAGAAAACAAGCTTATGGACTTGTAGAGGATGTTCTGGTAAAGATTGAAGACCATTACATCCCTGCTGATTTCATAGTCCTAGAGACTGGGAAGTGCATGGATGAATCCATCATCCTTGGCAGACCCTTCCTAGCCACAACAAA
>NC_029778.3:45238556-45239888 GCF_000817695.3 Arachis duranensis
TTCTATGAAGTTGTGGCCATGAAGAAGGTGATCCCCGAGGTCCCTTTCAAACTCAAAAAGAGTGAATATCCGGAGATCCGACATGAGATCCGAAGAAGAGGTTGGGAAGTTCTTACCAATCCTATTCAACAAGTCGGAATCTTAATGGTTCAAGAGTTCTATGCCAATGCATGGATCACCAAGAACCATGATCAAAGTGTGAACCCGGACCCAAAGAATTGGCTTACAATGGTTCGGGGGAAATGCTTAGATTTTAGTCCAGAAAATGTAAGGTTGGCATTTAACTTGCCCATGATGCAAGGAGATGAACACCCCTACATTAGAAAGGTCAACTTTGATCAAAGGTTGGACCAAGTCCTCATAGACATTTGTGAAGAGGGCGCTCAATGGAAGAGAGATTTAAGAGGGAAGCCGATTCAACTGAGAAGTCATGACCTCAAGCCCATGGCTAGGGGATGGTTGGAGTTTATCCAACGCTCAATCATTTCCACTAGCAACCGGTCCAAAGCTACTATAGACCTGGCTATCATGATTCATAGCATCATGATTGGAGAGGAAGTAGAAGTTCATGAGATTATATCCCAAGAACTTTATAAGGTGGCGGACAAGTCCTCTACCTTGGCAAGGTTAGCCTTCCCTCATCTCATTTGTCACTGGTGCATGAAATTGTGATCTCTTCTTTTCACAACTCAAATAATCCCCAGTGATGAATCCAAAAACTTGGTGTTCAATACCATGGCATAAACACAACTTCGCACAACTAACCAGCAAGTGTACTGGGTCGTCCAAGTAATAAACCTTACGCGAGTAAGGGTTGATCCCACAGAGATTGTTAGTATGAAGCAAGCTATGGTCACCTTGTAAATCTTAGTCAGGCAAACTCAAATGGTTATGAATGATGAATAAAACATAAAGATAAAGATAGAAATACTTATGTAATTCATTGGTGGGAATTTCAGATAAGCGTATGGAGATGTTGTGTCCCTTCAATCTCTCTGCTTTCCTACTGTCTTCATCCAATCCTTCTTACTCCTTTCCATGGCAAGCTGTATGTAGGGTTTCACCGTTGTCAGTGGCTACCTCCCATCCTCTCAGTGAAAATGTTCAACGCACCCTGTCACGGCACGGCTATTCAGCTGTCGGTTCTCGATCATGTCGGAATAGAATCCAGAGATTCTTTTTCGTCTGTCACTAACGCCCCACAATCGCGAGTTTGAAGCTTGTCACAGTCATTCAATCATTGAATCCTACTCAGAATACCACAGACAAGGTTTAGACCTTCCGGATTCTCTTGAATGCCGCCATCAATTCTAGCTTATACCACGAAGATTC
>NC_029778.3:45240106-45240585 GCF_000817695.3 Arachis duranensis
AGCAGAGCTCCACACCTTAATCTATGGTGTGTAGAAACTCCACCATTGAAAATACATAAGAACAAGGTCTAGGCATGGCCGTCAGGCCAGCCTCCCAATGATCTAAGATCTAAAGTGATCAAAAGATTTCAATACAATAGTAAAAGGTCCTACTTATAGAGAACTAGTAGCCTAGGGTTTACAGAGATGAGTAAATGACATAAAAAATCTACTTCCGGGCCCACATGGTGTGTGCCTGGGCTGAGCATTGAAGCATTTTCGTGTAGAGACTCTTCTTGGAGTTAAACGCCAGCTTTTGTGCCAGTTTGGGCGTTTAACTCCCACTTTGGTGCCAGTTCCGGCGTTTAACGCTGAAATCTTGAGGGTGACTTTGAACGCCGGTTTGGGCCATCAAATCTTGGGCAAAGTATGGACTATCATATGTTGCTGGAAAGCCCAGGATGTCTACTTTCTAACGCCGTTGAGAGCGCGCCAATTGA
>NC_029778.3:45240810-45241190 GCF_000817695.3 Arachis duranensis
TGAATTTTAACTAAAAACTAATAAAAATATACTAAAAACTAACTAGAACATACTAAAAACATACTAAAAACATACTAAAAACAATGCCAAAAAGCGTACAAATTATCCGCTCATCAGTCACCTCTGTAATTCAGTTGGAATTAACATAGAGGGAGACATTCTCATTGATGAGGACAAGCCCATCACTAAGAAGAGGATGGAGCACACAAGAGACCCCACTCATGGACATGAGGAAATTCCTCATCATGAAATCCCTGAGATGCCTCAAGGGATGCACTTTCATCCACAAAACTATTGGGAGCAAATCAACACCTCCCTAGGAGAATTGAGTTCCAACATGGGACAACTAAGGGTGGAGCACCAAGAACATTCCATCCTCC
>NC_029778.3:45241222-45243461 GCF_000817695.3 Arachis duranensis
TTCTGAATGTATGCTTGAACAGTGCATATGTCTTTTGAATTTGTTGTTCATGAATGTTAAAATTGTTGGCTCTTGAAAGAATGATGAAAAAGGAGACATGTTACTGAGGATCTGAAAAATCATAAAAATGATTTTTGAAGCAAGAAAAAGCAGTGAATTAAAAAAAAAGAGCAAGCAGAAAAAGCCAATAGCCCTTTAAATCAAAAGGCAAGGATAATAGAAAGGATCCAAGGCTTTGAGCATCAGTGGATAGGAGGGCCTACAGGAATAACATCCTGGCCTAAGCGGCTAAACCAAGCTGTCCTTAACCATGTGCTTGTGGCGTGAAGGTGTCAAGTGAAAACTTGAGATTGAGCGGTTAAAGTCGTGATCCGAAGCAAAAAGAGTGTGCTTAAGAACCTTGGACACCTCTAATTAGGGACTCTAGCAAAGCTGAGTCACAATCTGAAAAGGTTCACCCAGTTATGTGTCTGTGGCATGGATGTATCCAGTGGTGATTTGGCATTGTTTTTAGTATGTTTTTAGTATGTTTTAGTTAGTTTTTATTATATTTTTATTATTTTTTATTTAAAATTCACTTCTCTGGACTTTACTATGAGTTTGTGTATTTTTCTGTGATTTCAGGTATTTTCTGGCTGAAATTGAGGGACCTGAGCAAAAATCTTATTCAGAGGCTGAAAAGGGCTGCAGATGCTGTTGGATTCTGACCTCCCTGCACTCGAAGTAAATTTTCAGGAGCTACAGAAGGCCAATTGGCGCGCTCTCAATTGCGTTCCAATTGGCGCGCTCTCAATTGCGTTGGAAAGTAGACATCCAGGGCTTTCCAGCAATATATAATAACAGTCCATACTTGCCCGAGATTTGATGGCTCAAATAGGAGTTCCAAGTCAACTCAAGAATCCTGGCGTTTAACTCCAAGAAAAGTCTCTACGCATGGAAGCTTCAATGCTCAGCCCAAGCACACACCAAGTGGGCCCGGAAGTGGATTTTTACGTCATTTACTCATTTCTGTAAACCCTAGGCTACTAGTTCTCTATAAATAGGACCTTTTGCTATTGTATTTGGGGAATCTTTCAATCTTCGGATCATCTTTTGATCATGTCTTTATGATTGAACCCTCTTTGGGAGGTTGGCCATTCGGCCATGCCTAGACCTTGTTCTTATGTATTTTCAACGGTAGAGTTTCTACACACCATAGATTAAGGTGTGGAGCTCTGCTGTACCTCGAGTATTAATGCAATTACTATTGTTCTTATATTCAATTCAGCTTATTCTTGTTCTAAGATATCACTTGTTCCTCAACTTGATGAATGTGATGACTCGTGACACTCATCATCATTCTCACCTATGAACGTGTGCCTGACAACCACCTCCGTTCTACCTTAGATTGAGTGGATATCTCTTGGATTCCTTAATCAGAATCTTCGTGGTATAAGCTAGAATCCATTGGCGGCCATTCTTGAGAATCCGGAAGGTCTAAACCTTGTCTGTGGTATTCTGAGTAGGATTCAGGGATTGAATGACTGTGACGAGCTTCAAACTCGCGATTGTGGGGCGTTAGTGACAGACGCAAAAGAATTACAGGATTCTATTCCGACATGATGAGAACCGACAGATGAATATCCGTGCTGTGACAGAGCGCGTTGAACATTTTAACTGAGAGGACGGGACTGTAGCCATTGACAACGGTGATGCCCAACATACAGCTTGCCATGGAAAGGAGTAAGAAGGATTGGATGAAGATAGTAGGAAAGCAGAAAGACGGAAGGGACAAAGCATCTCCATAGGCTTATCTAAAATTCTCACCAATGAATTACATAAGTATCTCTATCTTTATTTTATCTTTTATTTATCTTTTAATCATTAATCCTCCATAACCATTTGAATCCGCCTGACTGAGATTTACAAGATGACCATAGCTTGCTTCATACCAACAATCTCCGTGGGATCGACCCTTATTCGCGTAAGGTTTATTACGTGGACGACCCAGTACACTTGCTGGTTGAGTTTGTGTGTTTTTCTATGATTTCAGGTATTTTCTGGCTGAAATTGAGGGACCTGAGCAAAAATCTGATTCATAGACTGAAAAGGACTGCAGATGCTGTTGGATTCTGACCTCCCTGCACTCGAAGTGGATTTTCTGGAGCTACGGAAGCTCAATTGGCGCGCTCTCAACGGCGTTGGAAAGTCGACATCCTGGGCTTTCCAGCAATGTATAATAGTTCATACTTTGCCCGAG
>NC_029778.3:45243588-45286070 GCF_000817695.3 Arachis duranensis
TTCATAACCATTTGAATCTGCCTGACTGAGATTTACAAGATGACCATAGCTTGCTTTATACCAACAATCTCTGTGGTATCAACCCTTACTCGCGTAAGGTTTATTACTTGGACGACCCAGTGCACTTGCTGGTTAGTTGTGCGAAGTTGTGATAAAGAGTTGAGATTGCAATTGAGCATACCATGTTGATGGCGCCATTGATGATCACAATTTCGTGCACCACTAACCATGTGCTTGTGACAGAGCATTTGGACCATTTTTACTAAGAGGATGGGAAGTAACCATTGACAACGGTGACGCCCTACATATAGCTTGCCATAGAAAGGAGTAAGAATGATTGGATGAAAGAAGTAAGAAAGCAAAGATTCAGAAGGAACAAAGCATCTCCATACACTTATCTGAAATTCACACCAATGATTTACATAAGTATCTCTATCTCTATTTTATGCTTTATTTATTTTCATATTTGAAAACTATTATAACCATTATTATCTGCCTAACTGAGATTTAAAAGATGACCATAGCTTGCTTCATACCAACAATCTCTGTGGGATCGACCCTTACTCGCGTAAGGTTTATTACTTGAACGACCCAGTACACTTGCTGGTTAGTTTTGCGAAGTTGTGTTTATGCCATGGTATTGAATACCAAGTTTTTGGATTCATTACCGGGGATTATTTGAGTTGTGAAAAGTATTGATCACAATTTCGCGCACCATATCTCTATCTTTATTTTATGTTTTATTCATCTTTTAATTATCAATCCTCCATAACCATTTGAATCCTCCTGACTGAGATTTACAAGATGACCATAGCTTGCTTCATACCAACAATCTCCGTGGTATCAACCCTTACTCGCGTAAGGTTTATTACTTGGACGACCCAGTGCACTTGCTGGTTAGTTGTGCGAAGTTGTGATAAAGAGTTGAGATTGCAATTGAGCATACCATGTTAATGGCGCCATTGATGATCACAATTTCGCGCACCATTGGGTGATGAAACTTTTGAATCAATGCTTAACCCTTGATGATTCTTGTATCCTTTGTGCATTGATATGAACTTACATGTCTTTCATGACCCACTCTTTCTAGTTGAACTTGATGCTTTTTCTTCAGAGTTCTTAAGAATGAATTCTAGTGTTTCAAGGTGATGTTCTTATCATCACAAAGGCTGATTGATTCTCCTCAATTTAGCTCTTGAATGTAATGTCCTACTGAAGCTTGGCTAGCCATGTCTAATTTTTTAGACTAAAGCTTTAGACTAACATTGCATGATTCCTGGAATTCTTATTAAAAATTTTGAATCTCTTTATTTTCTTTTCCATATAATCTTCAAAAAATCACAAAAAAAAATTTATAAAATCTTAAAATAAAAAATATTTTTATGCTTCTTGTTTGTGTCTAGTGTCTAATTTTAAGTTTGGTGTCAATTGCATGTCCTTATTCTTCTAATTTTCGAAAATTACATGCATTATGTTCTTCATTGATCTTCAAGTTGTTCTTGATGATTTCCTTGCTCTGATCTTTAAATTCTCTTGTCTTGAGTGTTTTGTTGTTTCTCATATGCATTCTCAATTTGTTAGTGTCAATAGTATACAAACTTCTAAGTTTGGTGTCTTACATGCATTGTTTATTTGATTTTAGTTGCATTTTGATTATTCCTCATCATTAAAAATTCAAAAAAAAATTTTATTTGTGTCCTTTCAAGTCAATAATACAGAGAATTGAAGATTCAGAACATGCGGCAGAGGAATTACACAGAAAAAGCTGGGCGTTCAAAACGCCCAGTGAAGAAGGAAAACTGGCGTTTAAACGTCCAAAACTCCAACACATTCTCCATTACTGCGCAACAAATACTCATTTCATTCTCTTTCACTTTTTACAAATGAAACTAAAGAACCCTATTGGTATCCTGACTAAGAATAATAAGATAACCATAACTTGCTTCAAGCCGGCAATCTCTGTAGGATCGACCCTTACTCACGTAAGGTATTACTTGGACGACCCAGTGCACTTGCTGGTTAGTTGTGCGGAATTATATAGTGTGAGTGTAATTTTCGTGCACCAAGTTTTTGGTGCCGTTGCCGGGGATTGTTTGAGTTTGAACAACTGATGGTGAATCTTGTTGCTTAGATTAGAAAAATTTTGTCTTTTGGGTCAGAGTCTTTTATTTTCTTTTCAAAAATTTTTCAAAAATATTATCTTTCTTTATTAATTTTTAGTTTTTATGTGAGTTTAGTGTCATGTTTTAAGTTTGGTGTCAATTGCATGCTTTTCTTTGTCTTTCAATTTTCGAATTGCATGTTCTTTGTTCGTCTTTGACCTTCAACTTGTTCTTGTCTATTTTCCTTATTTGATCTTTAGTTTATCTTGTTTTGTGTCTTTTCTTGTTTTTCTTGTGCTTTTTCAAACTATCAGTTTTCAAAAAAATTTATTTATTAAAAAAATACCTCTTTAAAACACTTTACATTTATAGCTCAATTGGCTAGAGCATTGTGTTTGTATTCTTGGTAATTGGGTATCTTCCTTTTAAAACTTTTTCAAAAATAATTTTTCTTTGATTAAATCTTGTGCCAAACTTTAAGTTTGGTGTTCTTTAGTTTGGTGTTCTTTCTTTTGTTCTGGGTGTTCTTGTGAGTCTTCAAGGTGTTCTTGAGTCTTTGTGTTTTGATCTTAAAATTTTTAAGTTTGGTGTGCCTTGGTATTTTCCCTCCAAAATTTTCGAAAACAAGGAGCATTGGATTTAAAAATTTCTAAGTCTTGTGTCTTTTGTATATTTTTCTCTTTCATAATAAAATTCAAAAATAAAAAATCTTTTCTAACTATTTTTAAGCAATTACTTCGAATTTGTTTCATAAAAATTCAGATTTCAATTTCAAAATTTTTCAAAATCTTATCCTTTTAAGATTTTTTTTTAAAAAAATCACATCTTTTTTAAAAATATCCTAACCACTTTCTCTCTCCTCACTTTTTCGAAAATCTTTATAAAACATTTTCAAATTTTCATTTTAGTTTTTATTTTATTTTATTTTATTATTTTAAAATTTTTTATAATAAAATAAATCCACATCATCTCCCTTTCTCCATCATGGACCTAAGTGGAAATGAACAATCCAGAAGGACTCTAGGGTCATATGCTAATCCCACTACTGCTTCATATGGGAGTAGTATCTGTATACCCTCCATCGGAGTCAGTAGTTTTGAGTTAAATCCTCAGCTCATTATCATGGTACAGTAAAGTTGCCAGTATTTCGGTCTTGCACAGGAAGAACCTACAGAGTTTCTGGCACATTTTTTACAAATTACTGACACAGTACATGATAAGGAAGTAGATCAGAATATCTACAGATTATTACTGTTTCCATTTGCTGTAAAAGACCAAGCTAAGAGGTGGTTAAATAACCAACCTAAGGCTAGCATAAGGACATGGAAACAGCTGTTAGAAAAATTTCTGAATCAATATTTTCCTCCAAAACGGATGACACAGCTAAGGCTAAACATCCAAGGCTTTAAACAAGGAGATAATGAATCCCTTTATGATGCCTGGGAGAGATACAGAGAGATGCTAAGAAAATGCCCCTCTGAAATATTTTCAGAGTGGGTGCAGTTAGACATCTTCTATTATGGGATTACAGAGAAAGCTCAGATGTCTTTGGACCACTCAACTGGTGGATCTATACACATGAGAAAGATAATTGAAGAAGCTCAAGAACTCATTGATACAGTTGCCAGAAATTAGCATATGTACCTAAGTAGTGAGTCTTCCATGAAAGAAGAGGCTAAAACAGTAACTACTGAACTCAGTCCTGCAGAACAAGTTACTGAATTCAATCAGCAATTAGATTTTCTAACAAAATAGCTAGCCAAATTCAAGGAGATATTACAAGACACAAGAATGGCCAATATGAACATGGAAGTACAGTTAAAGCAAACAGAACAGCAGTTATCAAAACAAATAACAGAAGAGTGACAAGCAGTTCAATTAAGAAGTGGGAAAACATTAAATACCTCACTTCAAGGCAGCAGGAAGCCAAGACATGAACAAACTGATACCCAAAATCCCTCTGAGGACAATAAGAGCCTAGAGAGGAAAAATTTTGGCGCTCAAACGCCAGAAAAGGATGAAGAGCTGGCGTTAAACGCCCAACCCATGCTCAGTTCTGGCGTTCAAACGCCACAAACAAGTAAGAAGTTGGCGTTAAACGCCCAAAGGAAGCTCAGTTCTGGCGTTCAGACACCAGAAACAAGTAAGGAGTTGGCGTCTAACGCCACTCCAGCTTCCAACCCTGGCATTCAAACGCCAGTGAGGGATCAGACACATACAAGTACTGATAGCAACCCCTCTAAAATGGCTTCTCTAACCACATCTATAGAAAATAAACCTGCAGCAACTAAGGTTAAGGAATACAAAGCCAAAATGCCTTATCCTCAGAAACTCCGCCAAGCGGAACAGGATAAGCAATTTGCCCGCTTTGCAGACTATCTGAGGACTCTTGAAATAAAGATTCTGTTTGCAGAGGAACTTGAGCAAATACCCTCTTATGCTAAGTTCATGAAAGAGATCTTAAGTCATAAGAAAGATTGGAGAAAAACTGAAAAAGTTTACCTCACTGAAGAATGCAATGCAGTCATTCTGAAAAGCTTTCCAGAAAAGCTTAAAGATCCCAGAAGCTTTATGATACCATGCACATTAGAGGGTACTTGTACCAAGCAAGCTCTATGTGATCTTGGGGCAAGTATCAACTTAATACCTACATCTACTATCAGAAAGCTTGGTTTGACTGAAGAAGTCAAACCAACATGGATATGTCTCCAACTTGCTGATGACTTCATTAAATACCCATCAGGCGTGATTGAAAACATGATTGTCAAGGTTGGGCCATTTGCCTTTCCCACTGACTTTGTGGTGCTGGAAATGGAGGAGCACAAGAGTGCAACTCTCATTCTAGGAAGACCTTTCCTAGCAACTGGACGAACCCTCATTGACGTCCAAAAAGGGGAATTAACCCTAAGAGTTAATGAGGACGAGTTTAAGTTGAATGTTGTCAAAGTTATGCAGCATCTAGACACCCCAAACGACTGTATGAGCATTGATATTATTGACTCTCTGGTGAAAAAGGTCAATATGACTAAGAGTCTCGAATCAGAGCTAGAGGATATCTTTAAAGATGCTCAGCCTGATCTGGAGGAACTAGAGAGAATAATAGAACCTCTAAAAATCCTTCAGGAAGAGGAGAAACCTCCTAAATCTGAGCTCAAACCATTACCACCATCCCTGAAGTATGCATTTCTGGGAGAAGGTGACACTTTTCCTGTAATCATAAGCTCTACCTTAGAGCCATAGGAAGAGGAAGCACTAATTCAAGTGCTAAGGATACACAAGACAGCTTTTGGGTGGTCCATCAGTGATCTTAAGGTTATTAGCCCAGCCAGATGCATGCACAAGATCCTATTAAAGGATGACGCTAAACCAGTGGGTCCCTAAGAAGGGTGGTATGACAGTGGTTCATAATGAAAAAAATGAACTGGTTCCTACAAGAACAGTTACAGGGTGGCGTATGTGTATTGATTACAGAAGGCTTAATACAGCTACCAGGAAGGATCATTTTCCTTTACCATTCATAGACCAGATGCTAGAAAACTAGCAGGTCATGAATATTACTACTTCCTGGATGGATATTCAGGTTATAATCAAATTGCAGTAGATCCCAGGATCAAGAGAAAACAGCATTCACATGTCCATCCGGAGTATTTGCATACAGAAGGATGCCATTTGGTCTGTGCAATGCACCTGCAACCTTTCAAAGGTGCATGCTCTCTATTTTCTCTGATATGGTGGAAAATTTTCTGGAAGTCTTCATGGATGACTTTTCAGTATTTAGAGACTCGTTCAGCTCCTATCTTGACCATCTAGCACTTGTTCTAAAATGGTGCCAAGAGACTAACCTGGTTTTAAACTGGGAGAAATGTCACTTTATGGTGACTCCTTGGGCACAAAATTTTGAACAAGGAAATAGAGGTGGATCAAGCTAAGGTAGAGGTAATTGAAAAATTACCACCACCTGCCAATGTTAAGGCAATCAGAAGCTTTCTGGGGCATGCGGGATTCTATAGGAGGTTTATAAAAGATTTTTCAAAAATCGCCAAACTTCTGAGTAACCTGCTAGCTGGTGACACGCCATTTATCTTTGATAAGGAGTGTTTGCAGGCATTTGAGACTCTGAAAGCTAAGTTGGTCATAGCACCAGTCATCTCTGCACCAGACTGGACATTACCATTTGAACTAATGTGTGATGCCAGTGACCATGCCATTGGTGCAGTATTGGGACAAAGGCATGACAAGCTTCTGCACGTCATTTATTATGCCAGTCACATTTTAAATGACGCACAGAAGAACTACACAACTACAGAAAAAGAGTTACTTGCAGTGGTTTACGCCATTGACAAGTTCAGATCTTATTTAGTAGGATCAAAAGTGATTGTGTACACTGACCATTCTGCTCGTAAATATCTACTCACAAAGTAGGATTCAAAACCCAGACTTATAAGATGGGTGTTACTTCTGCAAGAATTTGATATAGAAATAAAAGACAGAAAAGGGACAGAGAACCAAGTAGCAGATCACCTGTCCCGAATAGAACCAGTAGAAGGGGCGTCCCTCCCTCTTACTGAGATCTCTAAAAACTTTTCAGATGAGCAATTCTTTGCCATCCAGGAAATACCATGGTTTGCAGACATTGCAAACTACAAGGCTGTGAGATTCATACCCAAAGAGTATAGTAGGCAGCAATCAAAGAAATTGATCACGGATGCAAAGTACTATCTTTGGGATAAACCATATCTCTTCAAAAGATGTACAGACGGAGTAATTCGTAGATGTGTGCCTAAAGAAGAAGCATAGAAGATCCTCTGGCATTGCCATAGATCACAATATGGAGGACATTTTGGAAGTGAACGAACAGCCACAAGAGTCCTATAATGTGGCTTCTATTATCCTACTCTCTATAAAGACTCCCGAGAGTTTGTACTTAATTGTGACAGTTGCCAAAGATCTGACAATCTTCCTCACAGTTATGCCATGTCTCAACAAGGGATCTTGGAGATTGAGTTGTTTGATGTATGGGGTATTGACTTCATGGGACCTTTCCCACTATCATACTCAAACACTTCTATTCTGGTGGCAGTGGATTATGTATCCAAATGGGTGGAAGCTATTGCAACATCCACTAATGATACTAAGACAGTGCTGAAATTTCTCCAGAAACATATCTTCAGCAGATTTGGTGTCCCTAGAATACTAATCAGTGATGGGGGCGCTCATTTCTGCAATAAACAGCTTTACTCTACTATGGTTCGGTATAGAGTTAGCCACAGGGTGGCAACTCCATATCATCCACAGAAAAATGGGCAAGCTGAAGTCTCTAATAGGGAACTTAAAAAAATCCTGGAACGAACTGTGATTAACCGTAGAAGGGATTGGGCAAGAAGCTTGGATGATGCTCTGTGGGCATAAAGAACAGCATTCAAGACCCCTATAGGGACCTCTCCATACCAGCTTGTGTATGGAAAAGCCTGTCACTTGCCAGTGGAACTAAAATATAAGGCCTACTGGGCAACCAGATTCCTAAACCTTGATGCCAAGTTAGCTGGAGAAAAATGATTGCTCCAGTTAAATGAGCTAGAGGAATTCAGACTCAATGCTTTCGAAAATGCAAAAATTTACAAAGAGAAAGCAAAAAGATGGCATGATAAGAAGCTATCATCCAGAGTCTTTGAGCCAGGGTAGAAAGTTCTACTATTTAATTCTAGGCTCAGATTATTCCCCGGGAAATTGAAATCCCTGTGGAGAGGACCATATGTGATTACAGGTGTGTCACCATATGGATACGTAGAGCTTCAGGATAATGATTCTAACAAGAAGTTCATTGTTAATGGACAAAGAGTCAAACATTATCTTGAAAGCAATTTTGAGCAAGAATGCTGAAAACTGAGACTTGATTAAAGCTCAGTAATAGTCCAGCTAAAGGCAATAAAGAAGCGCTTACTGGGAGGTAACCCAGCCATTAACAAAGCTTATTTGTTAATTAATTGAATTTTATAGGTTCATATTAATTATCTTCAAGGTAAAATAGCAATTGCATGAGTTCACAGAGTTACAGAAGGATTCAGAGGATAAAATAGCAAAAAGAAGCTCACTGGTGCGAAAAAACCAGTAAGAGCTATTTTGGGTGTTAAACACCCAAAAGAAGCATCTACTGGGCGTTTAACGCCAGTAGAGATAGCCATCTGGGCGTTAAACTCCATCAAGAAGTAGCTTCTGGGTGTTTAACGCCAGATTTACAGCATCCTGGGGGTTCAGAAAAACGCCCAGTGATAAAGGAGTTTCTGGCGTTTAACGCCAGTCAAAAGCAACAGTTGGGCGTTAAACGCCCAAACCAAGCACCAACTGGGTGTTAAATGCCCAAAACATGCAGCAATTGGGCATTTAATACCAGGATTGTGGAAGGGAGGAAGTTTTTGTTCCCAACTTGATTTTTTTTTCAAATTTTCATGTTTCTATCCATAATTTCTTGCATAAACATATTACAAATCCTAATTTTTCAAATCCCTTTTCAAAGATATCAAATGTATCTTAATTCTAAACATAAATCTTTTTTAAATCCTCTTCAACTTCTTTTTAAATCTTTTTCAAAACTCAATTATCTTTTTGAATTCTTTTCAAATCTTTTTAAATTCTTCTCAAATCTTTTTAAACTCATCATATCTTCTTTTCAAAATTCAGATTTATCTTTTCAAATATCTTTCATATCTTTTCAATTTTAAATTGCATATTTTTCCTATCATACTTATCTTTTACAAATCATATCTTCTTCAAAATTTTCGAAAACCCACCCCCTTCCCTTTAAATCCTAGTTCGGCCTCTCCCTCTCCTTCACAGTTCGAACTTGGCTCTCCATCCATCCCTCTCCTTTCCTTTCTTTTGCTTGAGGACAAGCAAACATCTAAGTTTGGTGTGTTTATCCGTGATCACTAAACCGATACCCACTAAGATCATGGCTCCTAAGGGAAAACAAACCATTTCAAGAGGCAAGAAAGAGAACATTCCAAAACCACTTTGGAATCTAGGGAAGTTCTTAACCAAAGAATATTCAGACCATTACTACAAAATAATGGGTCTAAGGTCAATGATCCCAGAAGTTAAATTCGATCTGAAAGAAGACAAATATCCGGAGATCCAAGAGCAAATTCGAAACAGGAGCTGGAAAATCCTTGCTATTCCTGAAACAAAGGTGGGAAGAAACATGGTTCAGGAATTCTATTCTAATCTGTGGCAAACAGACAGGCAGAGAATAGCTGGAACCGTCTTCTATGACTATCGAACTCTGGTCAGAGGGAAGATTGTTCATGTCCACCCTGACAAAATAAGAGAGATCTTCAAGCTCCCTCAACTGCAAGATGACCCAGACTCCTTTAATAGGAGAATGATGAGACCAAATAAGGGCTTGGACAAAATCTTAGAGGACATATGCTTCCCTGGAACCAAGTGGACAACCAACACAAAAGGAGTCCCAAACCAACTCAAGAGAGAAGATCTCAAACTAGTCGCCAGAGGCTGGCTGGACTTCATTGGGCATTTTATACTGCCCACTAGCAATCGCTTTGAATTCACCATCAAAAGAGCATTAATGATCCATTGCATTATGTTGGGAAAAGAAGTGGAAGTTCATCAGCTGATCTCTTGTGAACTTTACACAATTGCAAACAAGAACTCCAAAGATGCCAAATTGGCTTATCCAAGCTTAATCTCTATGCTATGTAAACATGCTAGGGTGAAGATGGGAGTAACTGAGTATATCTCAGTTGAGCGACTAATCACCAAAAAGTCAATGGAAGGACAACAAGTGCATGACTACCCCATCAAGAGGAAAGCACAGGAGTTCCTCCCGGAAATCCCTCAAATTGAATACTGGGAGCGTCTTGAAGCATCTGTCACCAAGTTGCAAGAAGTTATGGAGCAACTAAAGGAAGAACAGCAAAATCAAAGTAGCATGCTTTGCAAACTGCTTAGGGAACAAGAAGAACAAGGGCGTGAACTGAAGCAACTGAAGCGTCAAAAGCTGTCTCTTGTAGGGCCAAGCACCCCACAGATTAAAGGAGCATCCACCTCCCAAAATAAAGGTTGTTGAGTCCTAATCTTGGTCTTAACTCTGTGATAATTGTTCTTATTAAGAATTTATCTTAGAAGTTATAAATGAGTAGTAGTAATTAGTATATCTATTTTAATTTTATCTCCAATTAAGCTATAATTTATTTTTCTCATCATCATCAAACATAAATAAAATAGCAGATTTTTAGAATAGGGAGGCAATATTTTTTCGAGTTTTTAATAAGGAAAATTCTAATTATTTATATGTGGTGGCAATACTTTTTGTCTTCTGAATGAATGCCTGAACAGTGCATATTTTTGATATCGAATTTTATGAATGTTAAAATTGTTGGCTCTTAAAAGAATGATGAACAAGAGAAATATTATTGTTGATCTGGAAAATCATGAAATTGATTCTTGAAGCAAGAAAAAGCAGTGAAAAAAAAGAGAAGGAGCAGTAGAAAAAGCCAATAGCCCTTTAAACCAAAAGGCAAGGGTGAAAAGGATCCAAGGCTTTGAGCATCAATGGAGAGGAGGGCCCAAGGAAATAAATCCAGGTCTAAGCGGCTAAATCAAGCTGTCCCTAACCATGAGCTTGTGGCATGCAGGTCCAAGTGAAAAGCTTGAGACCGAGTGGTTAAAGTCATGATCCAAAGCAAAAGAGTGTGCTTAAGAACATTGGACACCTCTAATTGGGGACTTTAGCAAAGCTAAGTCACAATCTGAAAAGGTTCACCCAGTTATGTGTCTGTGGCATTTATGTATCCGGTGGTAATACTGGAAAACAAAGTGCTTAGGGCCACGGCCAAGACTCATAAAGTAGTTGTGTTCAAGAATCAACATACTAAACTAGGAGAATCAATAATACTATCTGAATTCTAAGTTCCTATGGATGCTAATCATTCTAAATTTCAAAGGATAAAGTGAGATACATAAACTGTTCGGAAGCAAAAAGCTACTAGTCCCGCTCATCTAATTAGAATCTGAGCTTCACTTAAAACTCTGAGATATTATTGCTTCTTGATTTCTTTTTATCCTATTTTATTTATCTAGTTTCTTGGGTACAAGCAACAATTTAAGTTTGGTGTTGTGATGAGCAGATATTTTATACGCTTTTGGGGGTAATTTCATGTAGTTTTTAGTATGTTTTAGTTAGTTTTTAGTATATTTTTATTAGTTTTTAGGAAAAAATTATATTTCTGGACTTTACTATGAGTTTGTGTGTTTTTCTATGATTTCAGGTATTTTCTGGCTGAAATTGAGGGAGCTGAGCAAAAATCTCATTCAGGCTGAAAAAGGACTGCTGATGCTGTTGGATTCTGACCTCCCTGCACTCGGAATGAATTTTTTTGAGCTACATGAGTTCAATTGGCAAGATCTTAATTGGGTTACAAAGTACACATCTAGGGCTTTCCATCAATATATAATGGTCCATACTTTGCTCGAAGATAAGCCATGTAAACTAGCGTTTAACGCCAGTTCCATGTTGCATTCTGGTGTTGAACGCCAGAAACAGGTTACAAGTTGGAGTTAAACACCAGAAACAAGTTAGAACCTGACATTTAACTCCAGAAACAGCCCAGGCACGTGAGAAGCTCAAGTCTTAGCCCCAGCACACACCAAGTGGGCCTCAGAAGTGGATTTTTGCACTATCTATCTTAGTTTACTCATTTTCTGTAAACCTAGGTTACTAGTTTAGTATTTAAACTACTTTTAGAGACTTATTTAGTATCTCATGACATTTTAGATCTGAACTTTGTACTCTTTGATGGCATGAGTCTCTAAACTCCATTGTTGGGGGTGAGGAGCTCTGCAGCGTCTCGATGAATTAAATGCAATTATTTCTGTTTTCTATTCAAACACGCTTGTTTCTCTCTAAGATGTTCATTCGTACTTCAATATGATGAATGTGATGATCCATGACACTCATCACTATTCTCAATCTATGAACGTGTGCCTGACAACCACTTCCGTTCTACCTTCGATTGAATGAGTATCTCTTGGACTCCTTAATCAGAATCTTCGTGGAATAAGCTAAAATCCATTGGCAGCATTCTTGAGAATCCGAAGAGTCTAAACCTTGTCTGTGGTATTCCAATTAAGATTCAGGGATTGAATGACTGTGATGAGCTTTAAACTCACAAGGGTTGGGCGTAGTGACAGACGCAAAAGGATTAATGGATCCTATTCCAGCATGAGTGAGAATCGACAGATGATTACCCGTGCGGTGACAGTGCACCTGGACCATTTTCACTGAGAGGACGGATGGTAGTCATTGACAATGGTGATCCACTAACACACAGCTTGCCATAGGAGGAACCTTGCGTGCGTGAAAAAGAAGACAGGGAAAAAGCAGAGATTCAGAAGACAAAGCATCTCCAAAACTCCAACACATTCTCCATTACTGTGTAACAAATACTCATTTCATGCTCTTTCACTTTTTACAACTGAAACTAAAGAACCCTATTGGTATCCTGACTAAGAATAATAAGATAACCATAGCTTGCTTCAAGCCGGCAATCTCCGTGGGATCGACCCTTACTCACGTAAGGTATTACTTGGACGACCCAGTGCACTTGCTGGTTAGTTGTGCGGAATTACATAGTGTGAGTTTCATTTTCGTGCACCAGCTAGTTTCAAAAGTGCATCTGCTCGGGCATTTTATTCTCGAGGTATATGTCGGACTTCATATCCCCTAAATTGTCTGAGCTGTTCTTTGGTTTTGTCCAGGTATTTTTGCATGGTGGAATACTTAGCTTGATAGCTCCATTTTACTTGTGAGGTGACTACCTGTGAGTCGCTAAAGATGGCGAGCTTTTAAATTCCTACCTCCCTAGCTAGCTTCAAACCAACCAGTAGGGCCTCGTATTCGGCTTGGCTATTGGAGGCAGGAAACTCGAATTTTAATGAGATCTCGATTTGTGTTTCCTGGTCGCTTTCTAGAATTACACCTGTGCCACTCCCAATTTTGTTCGAGGAGCCATCTACGTAAAGGCTCCACTCTGTGGGGGTACCCGGGGTGTCAGTATATTCTGTAATGAAGTCGGCCAGATATTGTGACTTAATGGCTATCCTAGCCTCGTATTTGAGGTCAAATTCGGATAACTCGACTGTCCACTGTAGGTTTCTTCCAGCTAGATCTATTTTCTGTAAGATACCTTTTATGGGTTTGTTGGTCCTTACTATGATAGTGTGAGTTTGAAAATATGGGTGGAGTCATCGAGAAGTGAGTATAAGGGCGTAGGCAAAATCTTTTGATAGTTTAGTTCAGCCCCTTGTAGAGCCTTACTGATGAAGTAGATGGGTTGTTGCCCACTTTCGTCTTCTCTGACTAATGCTGAAGCTATTGCCCAACTTCCTACTACAAAGTATAGGATTAGTTCCTCGCTTTCCCGTAGTCGGGAAAGGATAGGTGGTTGCCCTAGAAACTTCTTGAAATCTTGGAAGGCTTGTTCACATTCTTGAAATCTTGAAATCTTCGTTGGGAACTTCATGCACAGATGTGGAGTGGAGACCACTGCGACGAGCTAGTTTAGCATTGTCCGACCTATTAGGACGTTGTAGGCTGAGCTCACGTCGACCACGATGTAATCAATACTTAGCGTCCTAGACTTTATTCCTTTTCCAAAGGTTGTGTGTAGTGAGATGTACCCTAGTGGCTGGATCGGGGCGTCTTCGAGTCTGAATAAACTATTTGGGTATGCTCTGAGCTCTTTTTCTTGTAGGCCAAGTTTGTCGAAGGCTGATTTGAACAGTATATCCGCAGAGCTTCCTTGGTCAACCAGTGTTCAATGGAGGTTGGCATTAACTAATACGATCGTAATGAACACAGAGTCGTCATGCCCAGAGATGATGCCTGTGGCGTCTTCTTGAGTGAGGGTAATAGTGGGAAGGTCGGGCGACTTGTTGCTGTCTCTGATGTGGTACACCTCTTTAAGGTGTCTTTTATGGGATGACTTGGAGATCCCTCCGCCTGCGAATCCTTCGTTGATCATGTGATATGTCTTTCAGGGGTGTGAAGGGGGCGTTCAACTCGTCCTCCCTCTTCATCCCTTCTTCTTTTTTTCGGCTCGTCTCTTGTGCTGGCAAGGAATTGATCTAATCTCTCTTCGTGGGCTAACTTTTCTATGACATTCTTCAGGTCGTAGCACTCATTGGTAGGGTGCCCATAGATTCGGTGGTATTTGCAGTACTCTGCCCGACTTCCTCTCCTTTTGTGCTTAATCGGACGAGGGGGTGCGATCTTCTCCGTGTTGCATATCTCTCGATAGACATCCACAAGATAGACATCCACAAGGGACACCCGGAGAGGGGTGTAGTTGTGGTACTTTCTAGGTTTCTCAGTGGGTTTGTCTTCTTTATTCCTAGACTCTTTATCCTTATCGCAAGAAGGGTAGGAGGGTTTGGACTTTGGGGCTTCTCCCAATCAAAATTTCTCCTCCATATTGATGTATTTTTTCGCCCGCTCTTGTACTTCGTTCAGAGATGTTGGGTGTTTTTTGGATATAGAGTGGCTAAAGGGTCCTTCTCGTAGATCATTGATAAGTCCCATAATTGCTGCTTCTGTAGAGAGATTCTGTATGTCCAGGCATGCTTTATTAAATCTCTCCATGTAACTGCGGAGGCTTTCCCTATCTCCTTGTTTAATCCCTAGTAGGCTTGGAGCGTGCTTGGCCTTGTCCTTCTGGATGGAAAACCTAGCTAGGAACTTTTTGGCAAGGTCATCAAAGCTCGCAATCGACCTTGATGGCAGGCTGTCGAACCACTTTATGGCCGTTTTGGTTAAGGTGGTCGAGAAGGCTTTGCAACGGATTGCATTCGAGGTATCCGTGAGATACATCCGACTTCTAAAATTGCTGAGATGATGGCTCGGATCTGACATACCGTCGTACAGGGTCATGTCGGGGGCTTTGAAGTTCTTTGGGACTTTATCTTTCATGATCTCCTTTGTGAATGGGTCTTGGTCCTCATAAGGGCTACTGATGAGCGAATAATTTATATGCTTTTTGACATTATTTTTAGGTAGTTTTTAGTAGGATCTAGCTACTTTTAGGGATGTTTTTATTAGTTTTTATGCAAAATTCACATTTCTGAATTTTACTATGAGTTTGTATGTTTTTCTATGATTTCAGGTATTTTCTGGCTGAAATTGAGGGACCTGAGCAAAAATCTGATAGGAGGCTGAAAAGGACTACAGATGCTGTTGGATTCTGATCTCCCTGCACTCGAAATGGATTTTCTGGAGCTACAGAACTCTAAATGGCGCGCTCTCAATTGCGTTGGAAAGTAGACATCCAGGGCTTTTCGGCAATATATAATAGTTCATACTTTATTCGAGTTTAGACGACAGAAACTGGCGTTAAATTCCAGTTCCATGCTGCATTCTGGAGTAAAACGCCAGAAACACATCACAAACCAGAGTTAAACGCTAAAAACATGTTACAACTTGGCGTTTAACCCCAAGAGAAGCCTCTGCACGTGTAAATCTCAAGCTCAGCCCAAGCACACACCAATGTGGGCCCCGGAAGTGGATTTCTACACTTAGGCTTTTTTCGGTAAACCCTAGTAATTAGTTTAGTATAAGTAGAACTTTTTACTATTGTATTAGAGTCGGGGGTTATCCTGGTTCCCTCTCTGGGGCCGGAACCAATGAACACCTTTATCACTTATGTATTTTCAACGGTGGAGTTTCTACACACCATAGATTAAGCACGTTTATTCTTATTCTAAGATATGCATTCGCACCCAAGAACCTGATGAATGTGATGATTATGTGACGCTCGTCACCATTCTCACTTATGAACGTGTGCCTGACAACCACTTTCGTTCTACATGCAAATAAGCTTGAATGAATATCTCTTGGATTCCTTAATCAGAATCTTCGTGGTATAAGCTAGAATCCATTGGCAATATTCTTAAGAATCTGGAAAGTCTAAACCTTGTCTGTGGTATTCCTTGTAGGATTCAGGGATTGAATGATTGTGACGAGCTTCAAACTCGCGACTGTAGGGCGTGGTGACAACGCAAAAGGATAGTAAATCCTATTCTTACATGATCGAGAACCGACAGATGATTAGCCATGCGGTGACAGCGCACCTGGACCATTTTCACTAAGAGGATGGATGGTAGCCATTGACAATAGTGATCCCCAACATACAGCTTTCCATGGAAAGGAGTAAGAATGATTGGATGAAAGCAGTAGGAAAGCAGAGATTCAGAAGGAACACAGTATCTTCATGCGCTTATCTAAAATTCCTACCAATGAATTACATAAGTATCTCTAACTCTATTTTATGCTTCATTTTTCTTTATATTCGAAAACCATTATAACCATTAGAATCCGCCTGACTGAGATTTACAAGATGACCATAGCTTGCTTCATACCAACAATCTCCGTGGGATCGACCCTTACTCACGTAAGGTTTATTACTTGGACGACCCAGTGCACTTGCTGGTTAGTTGTGCGAAGTTGTGAAGAATGTGTGTGAACCATAGTATTGTGCACCAAGTTTTTGAAGCCATTGCTAGGAATTGTTCAAGTTGTGAAAAGTATGAATCACAATTTTGCCTATCAAGTTTTTGGCGCCATTGCTGGGGATTGTTTGAGTTTGGACAACTGACGGTTCATCTTGTTGCTCAGATTAGGTAATTTTCTTTTCAAAAAGTTTTCAAAAATCTTTCAAAATTTTTTTCTCTTTTTCGTTTTTCCAAAAATAATTTTCAAAAAATACAAAAAAATTATAAAATCATAAAACAAAAAAAAAATTTATGCTTTTTGTTTGAGTCTAGAGTCAATTTTTAAGTTTGGTGTCTTGCATGTTTTTCTTTTCTTGAAAATTTTTCCAAAATAAGTTCTTGATGTTCACTATGATCTTCATAATATTCTTTGTGTTCATCTTGACATTCATAGTGTTCTTGCATGCATCATTGGTTTTGATCCAAAATTTTCATGTTTTGGGTCATATTTGTGTTTTTTCTCTCTCCTCATTAAAAATTCAAAAATAAAAAATATCTTTCTCTTATTTTACTCATAAATTTCGAAATCTTTGGGTTGACTTAGTCAAAAATTTTTAAAATAAGTTGTTTCTTGTTAGTCAAGTCAAGATTTCAATTTTAAAATTCTTATCTTTTCAAAATCTTTTTCAAAATCAAATCTTTTCTTTTTCCTTTTGTTATTTTCAAAAAATTTTTAAAATTGATTTTCAAAATCTTTTTCTTATCTTTATTTCATGATTTTCAAAAACTTTACTAACAATTAGTGTGATTTATTAAAAAATTTGAAGTTTGTTACTTTTTTGTTAAGAAAGGTTCAATCTTTAATTTCTAGAATCATACCTTTTAGTTTCTTGTTAGTCAAGTAATCAATTTTAAAAAATCAAATCTTTTTTAACTATATATTTTCAATCATATCTTTTTAAAGCATATCTTTTTCAAAATCAACTTCAAAATCTTTTCTAACTTCTTATCTTTTCAAAATTGATTTTCAAATCTTTTTCAACTAACTAATTGACTTTTTGTTTGTTTTACTATTTCTTATCTTTTTTAAAACCACCTAACTACTTTTCTCTCTCTAATTTTTGAAAATCTTTTTATTTAACTAATTGTTTTAAATTTTAATTTTATTCCTTTTTATAAATTCGAATTTTAACTTTAATTTAAAATAAAAACAAAAATATTTTTCTTTTATTTTAGTTAATTTTCGAAAACTCCTCTCTCTCATCTTCTTCTATTTATTTATTTATCTATTAACACTTCTCTTCTACTCAAAATTCGAACCCTCTTCTCCCCTCTACCTGTGTTCGGATTTTCTTCTTATTTTCTTCTACTCACATAAAGGAATCTCTCTACTGTGGTAAAGAGGATCCCTATTATTATTTTCTGTTCCCTTCTTTTTCATATGAGCAGGAGTAAGGACAAGAACATTCTTGTTGAAGCAGATCCTGAACCTGAAAGGACTCTGAAGAAGAAACTAAGAGAAGCTGAAATACAACAATCCAGAGAAAACCTTACAGAAATTTTCGAAAAAGAAGAGGAGATGGCAGCCGAAAATAATGACAACAACAATAATACAAGGAGGATGCTTGGTGATTATACTACACCTACTTCCAATTTTATGGAAGAAGCATCTCAATCCCTGCCATTGGAGCAAACAATTTTGAGCTGAAACCTCAACTAGTTGCTCTAATGCAACAGAACTGCAAATTTCATGGACTTCCATCAGAAGATCCCTATCAGTTTTTAACTGAGTTCTTGCAGATCTGTGATATTGTTAAGACTAATGGAGTAGATCATGAAGTCTACAGGCTCATGCTTTTCCCTTTTGCTGTAAGAGACAGAGCTAGAACAGGGTTGGACTCACAACCTAAAGATAGCCTGGACTCTTGGGATAAGTTTGTTATCTTTATCTTATCTTTGGTGAGATTATCTATCTTGTGACCAGCCGCCTTTGAGGTGGTGATAAACCCTATTGTAGGGTTTATCTTGTATTGATTTTAGGAGATTTTAACACCTTTTACACACATTAATTCAATGAATTAGCATGATTTTGTGATTGTCTCCTTATTTGTGCTTAGGTGTGAAAACATGCTTTTTATGCCTTTAACTTGATGATTTTAATCTCCCTTTGATTCCACTAGATGCCTTGATGTGTTTGTTAGTGATTTCAGATTAAAAAGGCTAGGAATGGATCAAAGGAGTGAAGAGGAAAGCATGCAAAGTGGAGAAATCATGAAAAGCCAAATAGTTGAACTCGCCAAAGGATGCGCGCGTGCACCAGGCGCTTACGCGCACCTTGCGAAATGGCCCGTGGATGCGTACGCGTGCTGTGCGCGTACGCGTCGATGCTGATACTTGATTTTTTATTGAATTTGTGCCCAACAAGTTCTCAGGAGTTGTGGGGCCCAATCCCAACCAACTTTGGCACCAAAGATGCTATTTAAAGCCAAGGATTGAAGAGCAAAAGGGACTTTTGATCATTTCCACACATTAGGATTAGTTAGAAGTAGTTTTAGAGAGAGAAGCTCTCACTTCTCTCTAGGATTAGGATTAGGATTAGGATTAGGTTTAGATCTTAGATCTAGGTTTTAATCATTGCTTTCATCTTCTTCTACTTCTCAATTCTTTGTTGTTCATCATTCTTCCATTCTTTTGTTGTAATTTCCTTTATGTTGTTCCTATGCTTTGTTGTAGATCTACTCTTGTTCCTTTTATTTTCTTTCAATTCAATTAGAGGTAATTCATAGTAATTGTGTTTTTTTTAATTGTTGTTGTTAATTCATTGCAATAATTGTTGTTAGATTTTATTGTTGTTATCAATTTACTATGCTTTTCTTTTGTACCTTCCAAGTGTTTGATGAAATGCATGGTTGGATTTTAGTATAGATTTTGTTCCTCTTGGCTTCGGTTGAGTAATTAGTGACTCTTGAGTTATCTAATTCCTTTGTTGATTGATAATTAGAAGTTGCTAATTGATTTGAATGCCTCTAAACCTAGTCTTTCCTTTAGGAGTTGATTAGGACTTGAGGAATCAAATTGATTCATCCACTTTACTTTCCTCCATGGTTAGAGGTTAACTAAGTGGCAGCAATGAACAATTTGTGGTCACAATTGAGGAGGATAACTAGGATAGGACTTCTAGTTCTCATATCTTGCCAAGAGTTTTGTTAGTTGTTAGTTTATTTTCTTTGCAATTTATATTTCTTGTCTAAAATCTCAAAACCCCAAAATATCTCATAACCAATAATAAGAACACTTTATTGCAATTCCTAGGGAGAACGACCTGAGGTTTAAATACTTCAGTTTATAATTTTAGGGATTTGTTTTAGTGATAAACAATCTTTTGTATGAAAGGATTCTTTGTTGGTTTAGAAACTATACTTGCAACGAGAATTCATTTGTGAATTCTAAACCGTCAAAAATCCAATCATCAAAATGACGCCGTTGCCGGGGATTTGCAATGGTGTTATGTTATTGGTTATTGTATATATGTGAATATTGTGAATAGCTTGATTTTTGCTATTGTTAGTATTTTCTAGTCTTTGGATTTGGTTTTCCTTATTTTTCATTTGATTTTATGTTCCTTTTCTCTTGCTATCATGGATTCTCACTTTGGCTACGAGCTTGGTTACAATTATGTTGTAGGAAATGGGAGCTACAATGAAGATGTGTATCAAGGATGGGACAACCAAAGGTGGGAGGAGCCATACGCATATGATCAATCTTTATGGCGACAACCTCCGCCAATGCACTATGAAGAAGAGTCATTCTATGATGCATGTCCATCCAATTGGTATGGTGAATCCACTTGTGACTTTCAAGAACCACCACCATATGCCTATGAGCCATATCCTCAACATAACCCTCAACCATACTCACAAGCCCCTTCTTACTAACCACCTTCATATGACCCTAATCCATATCCACCATACCAACCACCTTTTGAGCCATGTGAGCCACATATTGAACCACCACCATTCCAACCTCAATACTTCCAAGAGCCACCTTCTCCATATTATGACCAAGATGAACCACCTCCAATGTGTAAAAACTTTCAACCACAAGATGAATTCTACCTTCCACCACAACCTCCATGGAAGAATATCCATGTCCATCTTTCAAGGAAGCAATGGATCGACTTCAAGCAACCGTCCATGAAAAGTTAGATGCATGGGACTCATACCATATGTCCAAGGATGATTGTGGAGGAATAATCGATGAGGGAAGCATGAAGGGGATTATAGAATCTCAACTTGAGAACAATAGATTGGAGTGTGTTGAGCAACAAAAGGAACAAATGGAGTACATAGAACCACCACATCATTACTATGATGAACCACCTTCCTATTATGAACCCTTCTCCCAAAATGATGAACCCTTCCACCGACCCCAATCTCTAATGGATGAAACCCTTGGTGTTCTTGTTCAAGGGCAAGAAGAGATGAAAAGGGATGTGCAAAATTTCATGGCCGCCTTGGATGCAGTAACAAATCAATTAGCCTTCCAATGCTTGAACACTAAAGGAACTCCCATGGCTACATGTGGAGAATCGAATGAAGAACATAGCATGAAGGAGAGATTAGAAACTCCAGTGGGAAATGAGGGAAGTTACTTTGTGTTGGAACAATTGGAGGGAGCTAGGATTATCGAAGAAAAGGAATAAATGGTTGAAGACTTAGGAGATGTGGAACCTCCATGGGGACCTAGAGTTGAAGAAGACCACTCCAAGAAGATTGAAATTGATGTTGAGGAGGGATGTGCACAACCTCCAAGGCATATTTCATATGAAGACTTGGATGGGATAGAACAAGAATTGAGTTCCCATGGCAATGAAGAGCAAGCATCAAATTCTAGTGGTGGTAGATCCTTTGAACTTGAAGAACCTTCTCCCGATGAGATGGAAAGTAATGTGGAGGTAAATTTCTCTCACCCTCCCATTTATGAATTGAGTAAGGGAAAAGAGTTAGATAAAATTGTTGAACAAAGGATTGAGATTAAGAGATCTTGTGAGGAGGTGGAAGTCGTTAGAAATAGAAGGATGGGAGTGGAATACGCTTTGTCAAGAACCTTGGAATCATCTTTTCCTAAGTTGCCATCTACTCCTTCACTTGAGTGGGTAAAACTCATTTCTATTAGCTTTATTGTCCCACTTGAGTATGGCTTGCTTGAAACGCATGGTCAACTTAGGGAGCTTTGTGGGATAAAGCGTAAAAGAAAAATGTTTTGTGGTTGGCGTTGCAAATCCAGGCTCATTATGGTTGATGCTTCAAACATGAGATATAAAGGTTGGAGTAGTGCTCAACTAGAGGTGTCTAGGAGGATTGTTGGCCACTTTATTGAGAATTCACCTTACTCACCACCCGGTTGGACTAATGATAATCAACTTCAAGACGGGTGTGAAAATAAAGTATGGGATCCCAGATCACAAGACGAGGACCAACTTTGGGAGCCCCAAGCTTGTGAAGAACTCCATCAAGACTCGGCTCAATCCATGAGGAATCTTGGGGCACAATAGAGAACCAAGCATTGGTGGAAGTTCCAAGATGAATACAAGCACAAGCCACCTTTAGAGGAGCTCCCCATATGTCCAACTTAAGGACAATAAACAAAAGTGTTAGGTGGGAGACACCCCACCATGGTAATATCATTTCATTTTTTCTTTTGTAAATATTGGTAGAATTAGCTTAACTTCATGTTTTGATTAGTTTGTTGAGTATATTTGATAGTTTAGTATGTTAAATAAGGTTCTAAGGTGTTTTGGTAGCTGTTTGGATGTTTAGAATGCTTGGATTGGTGCAAAAACATAGAAAATATTTTGAAAAACAGAGCACCATCCACGCGTATGCGCACTGTGCGCGTACTCGTGCATCAAGCATTTTGGACCATCCACGCGCGCACGCCATGCGTGCGTACGCGTGGATTGCAAAATTTCATGCCTCCATACATTGACCCGAGAGTTATGCCCGCACTGTGCGCGCACTGTGCCCGAGGCACAAACCAACTCGCGCGTACGCGCCACTCTCGAAATAAGCCATCGATGCGGACGCGCCATGTATGAGTACGCGTCGCTTCCATTACACCACCACCCGCACGCACGCGCCATGCCCGCATACGCGCGGATGTCCTTCCTTCAGCACATCTCTTTTCTTCTCCTCTTTCCATTTCTTTCCTCCTTCTTTCTTCTTCCCTTCTTCTACCCCTCATCCAACACTCCCAAACACCATTGATAACCATTTATTTTAGTTAGTAATTAGTGAGATAGTTAGTTGTTAGTTAGTTACTTAGTCTAGTCCTCATCTTCTTTTCTCTTTTTCATTACAAGTATTGGATTATGGACTCTGTTTACTATACATTGCTGCTTACCATTAACTACATGCCATTTTAGCATGCTTATTTTTTGATGATCATTGTTGGACTCTTTAGTTGAGGTTATACCTTGCTACTTGGTTTTGAGTTGTTTATGCTTCAATTGGTGAATACCAAGTACATTAGATTTGTCTTCAAGCATGTTTAATCTTTTTGAATTGCATGATTTGGCCAACATGTAATTTCCATCCTTTTCCTCGATTAGGCAATTTCTTGATGGATGTTGTGTATTTATCTTAATGCATTGTGCTTATTGATCACATACGTCCACATGTTATAGCTTGAATGCTCTCATGCTTCTTTAATACTTGTTTTACCTTACAAGTTTACTTAAAGCATCTCAAGCACACTAGAATAAGTGAAGTGCATGCTTCTTTTGTGACATTGCTTTTTATGCTAATGTGTGTTTTAAAAGGTGCCTAATTTAGAACTCACATCCCTATTTTCATAAATGTTACACCAATTCACTCACTCAATTCTAGTGATCTACCTCATTCCAACAAGGTATGCTTCCTTGCTTTGATATATTCTCATCTTATGGTGTTATATTTTTGTTTTTCATGATGAATGCACCACAAGCAATAGCGGAAACAAGACTAAGAACACGCAGCACCGATTGATCTACCAGCTGAAGGTAGCAATCCGGAGAGTCACCGTACCCCCTTACTCATCTTTGAGTGCACCAAGGACGGTGCAAACTTTTAAGTATGGGGAGGTCGTCCGACCGGTCGATGATTTTGGGTGACAAGTTTCTAATCTCAACACTTTTTCATTTCATTCTAGGTTTTTAGGACTTTTACTTGTATTTTCTTATTTTTTTATATATATTCACAATAAGCTTAGTTAAAATAATGAGATTTTCCAAGAATTCTATCTATAGGGCACCAATAAATTTGAGTGAAAAACTTTTTCATAAAACTTGCTTGAATTATATATCTTGTGGATCATGTTTTTGAGCTAAGAACACAAGTGATGAACGGATGATTTATGCGCTTTTTTGCATTATTTTTAGGTAGTTTTTAGTAGGATCTAGCTACTTTTAGGAATGTTTTTATTAGTTTTTATGCAAAATTCACATTTCTGGACTTTACTATGAGTTTGTGTGTTTTTTTGTGATTTCAGGCATTTTCTGGCAGAAATTGAAGGACCTGAGCAAAAATCTGATTCAGGCTAAAAAATGACTGCTGATGCTGTTGGATTCTGACCTCCCTGCACTCGAGATGGATTTTCTGGAGCTACAGAACTCCAAATGGCGCGCTCTCAACTGCGTTGGAAAGTAGACATCCAGGGCTTTCCAGAAATATATAATGGTCTATACTTTGTTCGAGCTTAGACGACACCAACTGGTGTTCAACGCCAGCTCCAAGCTGCATTCTAGAGTAAAACGCCAGAAACACGTCACAAACCAGAGTTAAACGCCAAAAACACGTTACAACTTGGTGTTTAACCCCAAAAGAAGCCTCTGCACATGTAAAGCTCAAGCTCAGCCGAAACACACACCAAAGTGGGCCCCGGAAGTGGATTTCTGTACTTAGACTTATTTCTGTAAACCCTAGAAGCTAGTTTAGTATAAATAGGACTTTTTACTATTGTATTTTCATCTTTGCATTATCTTTTGATCCTTTGATCATGTTTTGGGGGCTGGCCTCTCGGTCATGCCTGGACCATCACTTATGTATTTTCAACGGTGGAGTTTCTGCATACCATAGATTAAGGTGTGGAGCTCTGCTGTACCTCGAGAATTAATGCAATTACTATTGTTCTTCTATTCAATTCAAGCTTATTCTTATTCTAAGATATTTGCTGCACTTCAACCTGATAGATGTGATGATCCGTGACACTCATCATCATCCGTCCTTACGAACGCGTGACTGACAACCACTTCCGTTCTACCTTAGATCGAGCGTGTATCTCTTGGATTCCTTAATTGGAGTCTTCGTGGTATAAGCTAGAATTATTGGCGGCCATTCTTGAGAATCTGGAAAGTCTAAACCTTGTATGTGGTATTCCAAGTAGGATTCAGGGATTGAATGACTATGACGAGCTTCAAACTCGCAATTGTTGGGCGTAGTGACAGACGCAAAAGAATCAATGGATTCTATTCCGACATGATCGAGAACCGACAGATGATTAGCCATGCTGTGACAGAGCATTTGGACCATTTCCACTGAGAGGATAGGAAGTAGCCATTGACAACGGTGACGCCCTACATACAGCTTGCCATAGAAAGAAGTAAGAATGATTGGATGAAAGCAGTAGGAAAACAGAGATTCAGAAAGAACACAGTATCTTCATGCGCTTATTTGAAATTCCCACCAATGATTTACATAAGTATCTCTATCTCTATTTTATGCTTTATTTATCTTATATTCGAAAACCATTATAACCATTTGAATCCGCCTAACTGATATTTACAAGATGACCATAGCTTGCTTCATACCAACAATCTCCGTGGGATCGACCCTTACTCACGTAAAGTATTACTTGGACGACCCAGTGCACTTGCTGGTTAGTTGTGTGAAGTTGTGACAAAGTGTAATTCACGTTTGAGAACTCCAAGTATTTGGCGCTATTGTTGATGATCACAATTTACGCGCACCAAGTGTTTGGTGCCGTTGCCGAGGATTGTTCGAGTTTGGACAACTGACGGTTCATCTTGTTGCTCAGATTAGGTAATTTTCTTTTCAAAAAATTTTTCAAAATCTTTCAAAATTTTTCTTTGTTTTCGTTTTTCCAAAAAGTAATTTTCGAAAAAAATCATAAAAATCAAAAATATTTTTGTGTTTCTTATTTGAGTCTAGTGCCAATTTTTAAGTTTGGTGTCAATTGCATGTTTTAAAAACTTTTGCATTTTTCGAAAATTCATGCATGTGTTCTTCATGATCTTCAAGTTGTTCTTGACAAGTCTTCTTGTTTGATCTTCATATTTTCTTGTTTTGTGTTTTTTGTTGTTTTTCCTATGCATTTTTGCATTCATAGTGTCTAAGCTTTGAAAATTTCTAAGTTTGGTGTCTTGAATGTTTTCCTCTCTTGAAAATTTTTCAAAAATAAGTCTTCATGTTTATCTTGATCTTCAAAGTGCTCTTGGTGTTCATCTTGACATTCATAGTGTTCTTGCTCGCATTATGTGTTTTGATTCATAATTTTCATGTTGTGAGTCATTTTTGTGTTTTTCTCTCGCATCATAAAAAAATTAAAAAATAAAAAACATATATTTCCCTTATTTGTCTCTTAATTTTCGAAATCTTTGGGTTGACTTAGTAAAAAATTTTTGAAATTAGTTGTTTCTTGTTAGTCAAGTCAAGATTTCAATTTTAAAAAATCTTATCTTTTCAAAACTTTTTCAAAAATCAAATCTTTTTCATTTTTCTTTTGTATTTTCGAAATTTTTTTTAGTGATTTCAAAATCTTTTTCTTAATTTTATTTCATAATTTTTGAAAACTTTACTAACAATTAATGTGATTTATTTAAAAATTTGAAGTTTGTTACTTTCTTGTTAAGAAAGGTTCAATCTTTAAATTCTAGGATCATATCTTTTAGTTTCTTGTTAGTTAAGTAATCAATTTTAATTTTAAAAATAAAATCTTTTTCAATACAAATTTCAATCATATCTTTTCAATCATATCTTGTCAAACATATCTTTTTCAAAATTTGATTTCAAATTCTTTTCTAACTTCTTATCTTTTCAAAAATTGATTTTCAAATCTTTTTCAACTAACTCATTAACTTTTTGTTTCTTTCTTATCTTTTTCAAAATCACCTAGCCACTTTTCTCTTTCTAATTTTCGAAAATCACCTCCCTCTTTTTCAAAATTCTTTTTAACTAATTGTTTCAAATTTTAATTTTAATTTTAATTTTATTTCTTCTCTTAATTTTCGAAAGTCGCTAACCATTTTTTAAAAACAATTTTCGAAATTCTCCCCTTCTCATCTCTTTCTATTTATTTTATTTATTTACTAACACTTCTCCTCATCTAAAAATTTGAACCCTCTCTTCTCCTTTGTGTTCGAATTTTTTCTCATCCTTCTTCTATTCTTTTCTTCTTCTACTCACATAAAGGAATCTCTATACTATGACATAGAGGATTCTTCTTCTTTTTTTGTTCTCTTCTTTTTCATATGAGCAAAAGCAAGGACAAGGACATTATTGTGGAAGCAGATCCTGAACCTGAAAGGACTCTGAAGAAGAAACTAAGAGAAGCTAAAGCACAACAATTCAGAGAACACCTTACAGAGAATCTCAAAAAAGAAGACATGGCCGAACCCAATAATAATGGTGGAGGCGCAAGGAGGATGCTTCGTGATTATACTATACCCACTTCCAATTTTTATGGAAGAAGCATCTCAATCCCTGCCATTGGAGCAAACAATTTTGAGCTGAAGCCTCAACTAGTTACTCTAATGCAACAGAACTGCAAGTTTTATGGACTTCCATAAGAAGATTCCTATCAGTTCTTAACTGAATTCTTGGAGATCTGTGATACTGTTGAGACTAATGGAGTAGATCCTGAAGTCTACAGGCTCATGTTTTTCCCTTTTACTGTAAGAGACAAGGCTATAACATGGTTAGACTCACAACCTAAAGATAGCCTGGACTCTTGGGATAAGCTGGTCACGGCCTTCTTGGCCAAGTTCTTTCCTCCTCAAAAGCAGAGCAAGCTTAGAGTAGATGTTCAGACCTTCAAGCAAAAAGATGGTGAATCCCTCTATGAAGCTTGGGAAAGATACAAGCAGTTGACCAAAAAGTGTCCTTCTGGCATGCTTTCAGAGTAGACCATTCTAGATATATTCTATGATGGTCTATCTGAGCTTTCTAAGATGTCACTGGACCATTCTGTAGGTGGATCCATTCACCTAAAGAAAACACCTGCAGAAGCTCAAGAACTCATTGACATGGTTGCAAATAACCAATTCATGTACACCTCTGAGAGGATCCTGTGAGTAATGGGATGCCTCAGAAAAAGGGAGTTCTTGAAATTGATGCTCTGAATGCCATATTGGCTCAAAACAAAATGTTGACTCAACAAGTCAACATGATTTCTCAGAGTCTGAATGGATGGCAAAATGCATCCAACAGTACTAAAGAGGCATCTTCTGAAGAAGAAGCTTATGATCCTGAGAACCATGCAATGGCAGAGGTAAATTACATGGGTGAACCCTATAGGAACACCTATAATTCCTCATGGAGAAATCATCTAAATTTCTCATGGAAGGATCAACGAAAGCCTCAACAAGGCTTTAATAATGGTGGAAGAAACAGGCTGAGCAATAGCAAGCCTTTTCCATCATCTTCTTAACAACAGACAGAGAATTCTGAGCAGAGCCCCTCTAGTTTAGCAAATATAGTCTCTGATCTATCTAAGGCCACTTTAAGTTTCATGAGTGAAACAAGGTCCTCCATTAGAAATTTAGAGGCACAAGTGGGCCAGTTGAGTAAGAAAATCACTGAAACCCCTCCTAGTACTCTCCCAAGCAATACAGAAGAGAATCCAAAGAGAGAGTGCAAGGCTATTGATATAATCAATATGGCCGAAAGCACAAAAGAGGAGAAGGACATGAATCCCAGTGAGGAAAACCCCTTGGGACATCCTCTGAACAAAAAGGAGTTCCAAATTGAGGAACCTAAGGAATCTGAGGCTCACCTAGAGACCATAGAGATTCCATTGAACCTCCTTTTACCATTCATGAGCTCTGAGAACTATTCTTTCTCTGAAGAGGATGAAGATGTAACTGAAGAGCAAGTTGCTCAATATCTAGGAGCCATCTTGAAGCTGAATGCCAAGTTGTTTGGTAATGAGACTTGGAAGGGTGAACCTCCCTTGCTCATTAGTGAACTAGATACATGGATTCAGCAAACTCTACCTCAAAAGAAACAAGATCCTGGTAAATCCTTAATATCCTATACCATAGGCACCATAACCTTTGAGAAAGCTCTGTGTGACCTGAGGTCAGGTATAAATCTTATGGCACTCTCTATATTGGAGAAACTGGAGATCTTTGAGGTACAAGCTGCAAGAATCTCATTAGAGATGGCTGACAAGTCAATAAAACAAGCTTATGGATTGGTAGAGGACGTGTTGGTAAAGGTTAAAGGCCTTTACATCCCTGCTGCTTTCATAATCTTAGACACTGGGAAGGATGAGAATAAATTCATCATTCTTGGAAGACCCTTCCTAGCCACAGAAGGAGTTGTGATTGATGTTGACAAAGGAGAGCTAGTCCTTCAATTGAATGGGGACTACCTTGTTTTTAAAGCTCAAGGATCTTCCTCTGCAACCATGGAGAGGAAGCATGAAAAGCTTATCTCAATAAAGAGTCAAATAAAGCCCCCACAGTCAAACTCTAAGTTTGGTGTTGGAAGGCCACAACCAAACTCTAAGTTTGGTGTTGAACCCCCACATTCAAACTCTAAGTTTGGTGTTGGGAGGTCCCAATAATGCTCTGAACATCTGTGAAGCTCCATGAGAGCTCACTGTTAAGCTATTGACATTAAAAAAGTGCTTATTGGGAGGCAACCCAATTTTTATTTATCTATATTTCTATTGTTCTCTTATATTTCATTTGGTTTATGATCATGTGGAGTCACAAAACAATTGCAAAAATTAAAAAACAGAATCAAAAACAGCAGAAGAAAAAGCACACCCTGGATGAAGAGCTTACTGGCGTTTAAACGCCAGTAAGGAGCATCTGGCTGGCGTTCAACGCCAGAACAGAGCATGAAACTGGTGTTGAACGCCAGAAACAAGCAGCAGTCTGGCGTTTAAACGCCAGGATTACACCCTAAGGAAAGCTGGCATTAAACGCTAGAAACAAGCATGGAAGCTGGCGTTTAATGCCAGAAACATGCTGTAGTCTGGTGTTAAATGCTAGGATTGCATACAGAGGGCATTTTACACGCCTAAAGGGTGCAGGAAAGAGAAATTCTTGACACCTCAGGATCTGTGGACCCCACTCTTTCCCAAACACCCTTCACCAATAACCTCAATCTCTCTTCCCCATCACCTCTTCACCACTCACATCCATCCACTCTTCCCCATAAACCCTACCTACCTTCAAATTCAAAATCTCTTTCCCACCTAAACCCACCCTAAATAACCAAACCCCATTCCCTCTCCCTCCACTATATAGCCCCTCCATCCTTATTCATTTTCACACAACACAACCATCTCTTCTCTCCCTTGGCCGAACCCCACACATCTCTCCCTTTCTTCCATATCTTCTTCTTCTTCATCTATTCTTTCTTCTTTTGCTCGAGGACGAGCAACATTCTAAGTTTGGTGTGGTAAAAGCATAGCTTTTTTGGTTTTTCCATAACCATTGATGGCACCTAAGGCCAGAGAAACCTCAAAAAAGAGGAAAGGAAAAGCAATTACTTCCACCTCTGAGTCATGGGAGATGGAGAGATTCATCTCAAGGGTCCATAGCTCAGTAGTAGAGCATTTGACTACACATCAAGAGAGCCCACTCATGGACTCAACAAGAGCATGAGGAATTCCCTAATCAAGAAATCTTTGAGATACCTCAGGGGATACATTTTCCTCCATACAAGTATTGGGAGCAACTAAGGATAGGAGCACCAAAATCACTAGGGATCAAGCAACAGAGGCAAGGAAGAGACATAGAGGAGCTCAAGAACACCATTGGTCCTTTAAGGAGAAGGTGCCACCATCACTAAGGTGGACTCATTCCTTAACTTTCTTGTTCTTATCTCTCTGTTTTTTGACTTTATGTTCTATGTTTGTTTATGTTTTGAGTCTCTATTACATGATCATTAGTGTCTAGTGTCTATGTCTTAAGGCTATGAATAATTCCATGAATCCTTCACCTTTCTTGAATGAAAAATGTTTTAAATACAAAAGAACAAGAAGTACATGAGTTTCGAATTCATCCTTGAAATTAGTTTAATTATATTGATGTGGTGACAATACTTTTTGTTTTCTAAATGAATGCTTGAACAGTGCATATTTTTTATCTTGTTGTTTATGAATGTTAAAATTGTTGGCTCTTGAAAGAATGATGAACAAGAGAAATGTTATTGATAATCTGAAAAATCATAAAATTGATTCTTGAAGTAAGAAAAAGCAGTGAAAAACAAAGCTTGCGAAAAAAAATAGCGGAAAAAAATATAAAAGAAAAAGAAAAAGCAAGCAGAAAAAGCCAATAGCTCTTAAAACCAAAAGGCAAGGGTAAAAAGGATCTAAGGCTTTGAGCATCAATGGATAGGAGGGCCCAAGGAAATAAATCCAGGCCTAAGTGGCTAAATTAAGTTGTCCCTAACCATGTGCTTGTGGCATGCAGGTCCAAGTGAAAAGCTTGAGATTGAGTGGTTAAAGTCGTGATCCAAAGTAAAAAGAGTGTGCTTAAGAGCTCTGGACACCTCTAACTGGAGACTTTAGCAAAGCTGAGTCACAATCTGAAAAGGTTCACCCAGTCATGTATCTGTGGCATTTATGTATCCGGTGGTAATACTGGAAAACAAAGTGCATAGGGCCACGGCCAAGACTCATAAAAGTAGCTGTGTTCAAGAATCAACATAATTAACTAGGAGAATCAATAACACTATGTGAACTTTGAATTCCTAGAGATGCCAATCATTCTAAACTTCAAAGGATAAAGTGAGATGCCAAAACTGTTCAGAAGCAAAAAGCTACAAGTCCCGCTCATCTAATTAGAACTAATATTCATTGATATTTTGAGATTTATAGTATATTCTCTTCTTTTTATCCTATTCGATTTTCAGTTGCTTGGGGACAAGCAAGAATTTAAGTTTGGTGTTGTGATGAGCGGATAATTTATACGCTTTTTGGCATTGTTTTTTGGTAGTTTTTAGTAAGATCTAGCTACTTTTAAAGATGTTTTTATTAGTTTTTATGCAAAATTCACATTTCTGGACTTTACTATGAGTTTGTGTGTTTTTCTGTGATTTCAGGTATTTTCTGGTTGAAATTGAGGGACCTGAGCAAAAATCTGTTTCAGGCTGAAAAAGGATTGCTGATGCTATTGGATTCTGACCTCCTTGCACTCGAGATGGATTTTCTAGGGCTACAGATCTCCAAATGGCGCGCTCTCAACTGCATTGGAAATTCGACATCCAGGGTTTTCCAGAAATATATAATGGTCCATACTTTGTTCGAGCTTAGACAACGCAAACTGGCGTTTAACGCCAGCTCCATGCTGCATTCTGGAGTAAAACACCAGAAACACGTCACAAACCAGAGTTAAACACCAAAAACACGTTAAAACTTGGCGTTTAACCCCAATAAAAGCCTCTGCACGTGTAAAGTTTAAGCTCAGCCCAAACACACACCAAAGTGGGCCTCGAAAGTGGATTTCTACACTTAGACTTTTTTTTGTAAACCCTAGTAGCTAGTCTAGTATAAATAGGACTTTTTACTATTGTATTTTCATCTTTGGATTATCTTTTGATTCTTTGATCACGTTTTGGGGGCTAGCCTCTCGGCCATGCCTGGACCATCACTTATGTATTTTCAACGGTGGCGTTTCTACACACCATAGATTAAGGTGTGAAGCTCTGCTGTACCTCGAGAATTAATGCAATTACTATTGTTCTTCTATTCAATTCAAGCTTATTCTTATCCTAAGATATTCGCTGCACTTCAACCTGATGGATGTGATGATCCATGACACTCATCATCATCCATCCTTATGAACGCGTGACTGACAATCACTTCCGTTCTACCTTAGATCGAGCGTGTATCTCTTGGATTCCTTAATCGGAGTCTTCGTGGTATAAGCTAGAATTATTGGCGGCCATTCTATAGAATTCAGAAAGTCTAAACCTTGTCTGTGGTATTCCGAGTAGGATTCAGGGATTGAATGACTGTGACGAGCTTCAAACTCGCAATTGTTGGGCGTAGTGACAGACGCAAAAGAATCAATAGATTCTATTCCGACAAGATCGAGAATCAACAGATGATTAGCCATGCTGTGACAGAGTATTTGGACCATTTTCACTGAGAGGATGAGAAGTAGCCATTGACAACGGTGACGCCCTACATATAGCTTGCCATAGAAAGAAGTAAGAATGATTGGATGAAAGCAGTAGGAAAGCAGAGATTCAGAAGGAACACAGTATCTTCATGCGTGATGAGCGAATAATTTATACGCTTTTTGGCATTATTTTTAGGTAGTTTTTAGTATGATCTAGTTACTTTTAGGGATGTTTTCATTAGTTTTTATGCTAAATTCACATTTCTGGACTTTACTATGAGTTTTTGTGTTTTTTGTGATTTCAAGTATTTTTTGGCTGAAATTGAGAGACCTGAGCAAAACTCTGATAAGGAGGCTAACAAAGGACTGCTGATGCTGTTGGAATCTGATCTCCCTGCACTCGAAATGGATTTCTGGAGCAACAGAACTCCAAATGGCGCGCTCTCAACGGCGTTGGAAAGTAGACATCCAGAGCTTTCCAGCAATATATAATAATCCATACTTGTTCGAGAATTGACGATGTGAACTGGCACTCAACGCCAGTTCCATGTTGCTGTCTGGAGTCAAACGCCAGAAACACGTCACGAACCCAAGTTGAACGCCCAAAACACGTTACAACTTGGTGTTAAACTCCAATAGAAGTTTCAGCTCGTGGATAGATCAAGCTCAGCCCAAACATACACCAAGTGGGCCCTGGAAGTGGATTTATGCATCAATTACTTACTCTTGTAAATCCTAGTAGCTAGTCTAGTATAAATAGGATAGTTTACTATTGTATTAGACATCTTGGTTCCATATTTGGATTTTGACATCCTAGTTTTTATTTTGGGGGCTGGCCATTCGGCCATGCCTGAACCTTGATCACTTATGTATTTTCAACGGTGGAGTTTCTACACACCAAAGATTAAGGGTGTGGAGCTCTACTGTACCTCAAGTTTCAATGCAATTACTACTATCTTATATCCAATTCGATTTATTCCAGTTCTAAGATATTCGTTGCACTTCAACTTGATGAATGTGATGATCCGTGATACTCATCATCATTCTCACCTATGAACGTGCGTGATTGACAACCACTTCCGTTCTACCTTAGACCGGGCGCATATCTCTTGGATTCCTTAATCAGAATCTTCGTGGTATAAGCTAGAATTGATGGCGGCATTCATGGGAATCCGGAAAGTCTAACCATGTCTGTGGTATTTCGAGTAGGATTTTGGAATTGGATGACTGTGACGAGCTTCAAACTCCTGAAGGCTGGGCGTTAGTGACAGACGCAAAAGAATCACTGGATTCTATTCCAACCTGATTAAGAACCGACAGATGATTAGCCGTGCTGTGACAGAGCATTTGGACCATTTTCACTGAGAGGATGAGATGTAGCCATTGACAACGGTGATGCCCTACATAAAGCTTGCCATGGAAAGGAATGATGAAAAACTAGAAGGAAAAAGTAGGGAAGCAGAGATTCAGAAGGAACACAGCACCTCCATACACCTATCCGAAATTCCCACCATTGGATTACATGAGTAACTTTATCTTTATTTTATGTTTATTTACTATTATTTTATTTTCGAAATTCCATAATCAATTATTATCTGTCTGACTGAGATTTACAAGGTGACCATAGCTTGCTTCATACCAACAATCTCTGTGGGATCGACCCTTACTCACGTAAGGTTTATTACTTGGACGACCCAGTACACTTGCTGGTTAGTTGAGCGAAGTTGTGGATAGAAAGTGCTGAGTTAACAGATGTACATACCAAAGAGCCATTATTGATGATCACAATTTCGTCCACCAAGTTTTTGGCGCCGTTGCCGGAGATTGTTCGAGTATGGACAACTAACGGTTCGTCTTGTTGCTCAGATTAGGTAATTTTCTTTTCAAAAAGTTTTCAAAAAAATTTTCCAAAAAATATTTTCTAAAGAATATTTTCAAAAAAAATAATAAAAATACACAAAAAATAATAAAATCGTAAAAATAAAAAATATTTTGTGTTTCTTGTTTGAGTCTTGAGTCAACTTTTAAGTTTGGTGTCAATTGCATGCTTTAAAAATTTTTCTTGCATTTTTCGAAAATTCATGCATTCATGGTGTTCTTCATGATCTTCAAGTTGTTCTTGACAAGTCTTCTTGTTTGATCTTGATGTTTTCTTGTTTTGTGTTGTTTGTTGTTTTTCATATGCATTTTTCGTTTGTTAGAGTCCATGCATTAAAGATTTCTAAGTTTGGTGTCTTGCATGTTTTCTTTGCATAAAAAATTTTTCAAAATTATGTTCTTGATGTTCATCATGATCTTCAAAGTGTTCTTGGTGTTCATCTTGACATTCATAGTGTTCTTGCATGCATCATGAGTTTTGATTCATAATTTTCATGTTGTGAGTCATTTTTATGTTTTTCTCTCTCATCATCAAAAATTCAAAAATCAAAAAAATATCTTTCCTTATTTCTCTCCAAATTTTTGAAATTTTGGGTTGACTTGGTCAAAAAAATTTAAAAATTAGTTGTTTCTTACAAGTCAAGTCAAATTTCCAATTTTAAAAATCTTATATTTTCAAAACTTTTTCAAATCAAATCTTTTTCATTTTTATCTTATTAATTTCGAAAATTTCAAAATATTTTTTCAAAAATCTTTTTCTTAATTTCATTTCAAAATTTTCGAAATTACACTAACAATTAATGTGATTGATTCAAAAAATTTGAAGTTTGTTACTTTCTTGTTAAGAAAGGTTCAATCTTTAAATTCTAGAATCATATCTTTTAGTTTCTTGTTAGTCAAGTAATTAATTTTAATTTTAAAAATTAAATCTTTTCTAACCATATCCTTTTATCTTATCTTTTATATCATATCTTTTTCGAAATTTTATCTTTTTTCAAAAATTTGATTTTAAAATATCTTTTCTAACTTCTTATCTTCTTATCTTCTTATCTTTTCAAATTTGATTTTCAAATTTTTTTTTCAACTAACTATTTGACTTTTTGTTTGTTTCTTATCTTTTTCAAAACCACCTAACAACTTCTCTCTCTAATTTTCGAAAATACCTCCCTCTTTTTCAAAAATTCTTTATTTAATTAATTAATTTTTTTAAATTTTAATTTTAATTTTTTTTCTTATCTTTATTTTTCGAAAATCATTAACTACTTTTTCAAAATTATTTTCGAATTCTCTCTCTCTTCTCTTCTTCTATTTATTTATTCATTCACTAACACTTCTCTTCACCTCTCTTCATCTCAATTCACTACCCCTATCCTTACCCTTCTGTTTGAATTCTCCTTTCTTTATTCCCTTTCTTCTTCTACTAACAATAAGGAACCTCTTTACTGTGACATAGAGGATTCCTCTTTCTTTTCTTGTTCTCTTCTTTCATATGAGCAGGAACAAAGAAAAAGACACTCTTGTTGAAGCTGATCCAGAACCTGAAAGGACTCTAAAAAGGAAACTCAGAGAAGCTAAATTATAACAATCTAGAGGCAACCTTTCTGAAATTTTCGAACAAGAGACGGAGATGGCAGCCGAACCCAACAACAATAATACAAGGAGGATGCTTGGTGATTTCACTAAACCACCGTCCAAGTTTGATGGAAGAAGCATCTCAATTCCTGCCATTGGAGCAAACAATTTTGAGCTGAAACCTCAATTAGTTACTTTGATGCAACAGAACTGCAAGTTTCATGGACTTCCATCTGAAGATTCTTATCAGTTTTTAACTGAGTTCTTGCAGATTTGTGAGACTGTTAAGACAAATGGAGTAGATCCTGAAGTCTACAGGCTCATGCTTTTCCCTTTTGCTGTAAGAGACAGAGCTAGAACATGGTTGGACTCACAACCTAAAGATAGCCTGGACTCCTGGGATAAGCTGGTCATGGCCTTCTTGGATAAATTCTTTCCTCCTCAAAAGCTGAGCAAGCTTAGAATGGATGTTCAGACCTTCAAACAAAAAGATGGTGAATCCCTCTATGAAGCTTGGGAAAGATACAAGCAGATGACTAAAAAGTGTCCTTCTGACATGTTTTTAGAATAGACCATATTAGATATATTCTATTATGGTCTATCTGAATTTTCCAAAATGTCATTGGACCATTCTGTAGGTGGATCCATTCACCTAAAGAAAACGCCTGCAGAAGCTCAAGAACTTATTGACATGGTTGCAAATAACCAATTCATGTACACTTCTGAAAGGAATTCCGTGAATAATGGGATGCCTCAGAGGAAGGGAGTTCTTGAAATTGATGCTCTGAATGCCATATTGGCTCAGAACAAAGTGTTGACTCAGCAAGTCAACATGATCTCTCAAAGTCTGACTGGATGGCAAAATGCATCCAACAGTACTAAAGATGCAGCTTCTGAAGAAGCTTATGATCCTGAGAACCCTGCAATAGCAGAGGTAAATTACATGGGTGAACCTTATGAGAACACCTATAATTCATCATGGAGAAATCATCCAAATTTCTCATGGAAGGATCAACAAAAGCCTCAACAAGGCTTTAATAATAGTGGAAGAAACAGGTAAGCAATAACAAGCCTTTTCCATCATCTTCTCAGCAACAGACAGAGAATTCTGAACAGAGCCCCTCTAACCTATCAAACATAGTCTCTGATCTGTCTAAGGCCACTTTAAGTTTCATGAGTGAAACAAGATCCTCCATTAGAAATTTGGAGGCACAAGTGGGCCAGCTGAGTAAAAAAATCATTGAAACTCCTCCCAGTATTCTCCCAAGCAATACAGAATAGAATCCAAAGGGAGAGTGCAAGGCCATTGATGTAATCAATATGGCCGAATTCACAAGGGAGGAGAAGGACAAAAATCCTAGTGAGGAAGACCTCCTGGGACATCTCTCAAGCAAGAAGGAGTTTCCTATTGAGGACCTAAAGGAATCTGAGGCTCATATAGAGACCATAGAGATTCCACTAAATCTCCTTCTGCCATTTATGAGCTCTGAAGACTATTCTTCCTCAGAAGTGGATGAAGATGTAACTGGAGAGCAAGTTGCTCAATATCTAGGAGCTGTCATGAAGCTGAATGCCAATTTGTTTGGTAATGAGACTTGGGAAGGTGAACCTCCCTTGCTCATTAGTGAACTAGATACATGGGTTCAGAAAACTTTACCTCAAAAGAGACAAGATCCTGGTAAATTCTTAATACCCTGTACCATAGGCACCATGACCTTTAACAAGGCTCTGTATGATCTGGGGTCAGGGATAAATCTTATGCCACTCTCTGTAATGGAGAAACTAGGGATCATTGAGGTATAGCCTGTCTTATTCTCATTGCAATTGGCAGACAAGTCAGTAAGACAAGCTTATGGATTAGTAGAGGACATGTTAGTAAAGGTTGAAGGACTTTATATCCCTGCTGATTTCATAATCTTAGACACTAGGAAGGAAGAAGATAAATGCATCATCCTTGGAAGACCCTTCCTAGCCACAGCAGAAGCTGTGATTGATGTTAACAGAGGAGAATTAGTCCTTCAATTGAATGGGGACTACCTTGTGTTTAAAGCTCAAGGACCTCCCTCTACAACCATGGAGAGGAAGCATGAAAAGCTTCTCTCAGTATAGAGTCAAAAAGAGCCCCCACAGTCAAATTCTAAGTTTGGTGTTGAGAGGCCCTCATCATGTTCTGAATATCTGTGAGGCTCCATGAGAGGAAGGACTTACTGGCGTTTAAACGCCAGTAAGGTGCATCTGGCTGGTGTCCAACGCCAGAATAGATCATGGATCTGGCGCTGAACGCCAGAAACAAGCAACATCCTGGCGTTTGGACGCCAGGAATATGCCCTGAGGAAAGCTGGCGCTGAACGCCAGCAACAAGCATGGAACTGGCGTTCAACGCCAGAAACATGCTGCACATGGGCGTCGAATGCCCAGAACGTGCATCCCTTCAGCGTTTAAACACCAGAATGGTATGCTAAGGCATTTTACATGCCTAATTGGTGCAGGGATGTAAATCCTTAACACCTCAGGATCTGTGGACCCCACAGGATCATCTAAGGATCTGTGGACCCCACAGGATCCCCACCTAACATATTCCTACTTTACCTCCTAATAATCCTATAACACACTTTTCCAAAAACCCTTCACCAATCACCTCAACCTCTCTTTCCAATTACCCCCTTCACCACTCACATCCATCCATTCTTCCCCCAAAAACCCCACCTACCTTCAAAATTCAAAAATCTTTCCCACCCTAAATGGCCGAACCTACCCTCTCCCCCCTCCCTATATATACCCCTCCATTCTACTTCATTTTCACACAACACAACCCCCTCTTCTATACCTTGGCCGAACCTACATCTCCCCTTCTCCTCCATATTTTCTTCTTCTTCTTCTTCTCTTCTTTCTTCTCTTGCTCGAGGGCGAGCAATATTTTAAGTTTGGTGTGGTAAAAGCATAAGCTTTTTGTTTTTCCATTACCATTGATGGCACCTAAAGCCGGAGAATCTTCTAGAAAAGGGAAAGGAAAGACAAAAGCTTCCACCTCCGAGTCATGGGAGATGGAAAGATTCATCTCCAAAGCCCATCAAGACCACTTCTATGATGTTGTGGCAAAGAAGAAGGTGATCCCTGAGGTCCCTTTCAAGCTCAAGAAAAATGAGTATCCGGAGATTTGACATGAGATCCAAAGAAGAGGTTGGGAAGTTCTAACCAACCCCATCCAACAAGTCAGAATCTTAATGGTTCAACCGAATCCAAAGAATTATCTTACAATGGTTCGGGGAAAATACTTAGATTTTAGTCCGGAAAATGTGAGGTTGGCATTCAACTTGCCCATGATGCAAGGAGATGCACACCCCTACATAAGAAGGGTCAACTTTGATCAAAGGTTGGACCAAGTCCTTATGGACATATGTGTGGAAGGAGCTCAATAGAAAAGAGACTCCAAAGGCAAGCCAGTTCAACTGAGAAGACTGGACCTCAAGCCTGTAGCTAGAGGATGGTTGGAGTTCATCCAACGCTCCATCATCCCTACTAGCAATCGATCCGAAGTTACTGTGGATCGGGCCATCATGATTCATAGCATCATGATTGGAGAGGAAGTAGAAGTTCATGAAGTCATCTCTCTTGAATTCTACAAAATAGCCGAAAAGTCTTCCACCACGGCAATGCTAGCTTTTCCTCATCTTATTTGCCATCTATGATACTCAGCTGGAGTTATCATAGAAGGAGACATCCTCATTGAAGAGGATAAGCCCATCACCAAGAAGAGGATGGAGCAAACAAGAGAGACCCTCCACAGATCTCAAGAGATGCATGAGGAAGCTCATCATCAAGAAATCCCTGAGATACCTCAAGGGATGCACTTTCCTCCCAACAACTATTGGAAACAACTCAACACTTCCTTAGAAGATTTGAGTTACAATGTGGAACAATTAAGGGTGGAACATCAAGAGCACTCCATCATTCTCCATGAAATTAGAGAAGACCAAAGAGCAATGAGGGAGGAGCAACAAAGGCAAGGAAAGGACATAGAGGAGCTTAAGGACATTATTGGTCCTTCAAGAAGAAGACGCCACTAAGGTGGATTCATTCCTTGTTCTTATTTTTCTGCTTTTCGGTTTTTATGTTATGTGTTCATCTATGTTTTGTGTCTCTACTTCATGATCATTAGTATTTAGTAACTATGTCTTAAGGCTATGAATAATTCCATGAATCATTCACCTCTCTTAAATGAAAAATGTTTTAATTCAAAAGAACAAGAAGTACATGAATTTCGAATTTATCCTTGAATTTAATTTAATTATATTGATGTGGTGACAATACTTTTTATTTTCTGAATAAATGCTTGAACAGTGCATATTTTTGATCTTGTTGTTTATGAATGTTAAAATTGTTGGCTCTTGAAAAAATGATGAACAAAGAGAAATGTTATTGATAATCTGAAAAATCATGAAATTGATTCTTGAAGCAAGAAAAAGCAGTGAAAAAGCAAAGGCTTGCGAAAAAAAATTTTAGAAAGAAAAAGAAAAAGCAAGCAGAAAAAGAAAAAAATAGAAAGAAAAAGAAAAAGCAAGCAGAAAAAGCCAATAGCCCTTAAAACCAAAAGGCAAGGGTAAAAAGGATCCAAGGCATTGAGCATCAATGGATAGGAGGGCCCAAGGAAATAAAATCCAGGCCTAAGCGGCTAAATCAAGCTGTCTCTAACCATGTGCTTGTGTCATGAAGGCCCAAGTGAAAAGCTTGAGACTGAGTGGTTAAAATCGTGATCCAAAGCAAAAAGAGTGTGCTTAAGAGCTCGGGACACCTCAAACTGGGGACTTTAGCAAAGCTGAGTCACAATCTGAAAAGGTTCACCCAGTCATCTGTCTTTGGCATTTATGTATCCGGTGGTAATACTAGAAAACAAAGTGCTTAGGGCTACGGCCAAGACTCATAAAAGTAGCTGTGTTCAAGAATCAACATACTTAACTAGGAAAATCAATAACACTATCCGAAATTCTAAGTTCCTAGAGAAGCCAATCATTCTAAACTTCAAAGGAAAAAGTGAGATGCCAAAACTGTTCAGAAGCAAAAAGCTACAAGTCCCACTCATCTAATTAGAATTAATATTCATTGATATTCTGAGATTTATAGTATATTCTCTTCTTTTTATCCTAATTGATTTTCAGTTGCTTGGGGACAAGCAACAATTTAAGTTTGGTGTTGTGATGAGCGGATAATTTATACGCTTTTTGGCATTGGTTTTAGGTAGTTTTTAGTATGATCTAGTTACTTTTAGGGATTTTTTTATTAGTTTTTATGCTAAATTCACATTTCTAGACTTTACTATGAGTTTGTGTGTTTTTCTGTGATTTCAGGTATTTTCTGGCTGAAATTGAGAGACCTGAGCAAAACTCTGATAAGGAGGCTGACAAAGGACTGCTGATGCTGTTGGAATCTGACCTCCCTACACTCGGAATGGATTTTCTGAAGCTACTGAACTCCAAATGGGGCGCTCTCAACGGTGTTGGAAAGTAGACATCCAGCGCTTTCCAGCAATATATAATAGTCCATACCTTGTTCGAGAATTGACGACGTGAACTGGCGCTCAACGCCAGTTCCATGTTGTTGTCTGGAGTCAAACGCCAGAAACACGTCACAAACCGGAGTTGAACGCCCAAAACACGTTACAACTTGGCGTTCAACTCCAAAAGAAGCCTCAGCTCGTGGATAGATCAAGCTCAGCCCAAACATACACCAAGTAGGCCCTGGAAGTGGATTTATGCATCAATTACTTACTCCTGTAAACCCTAGTAGCTAGTCTAGTATAAATAGGATAGTTTACTATTGTATTAGACATCTTGGTTCCATATTTGGATTTTGACATCCTGGTTTTTCTTTTGGGGGCTGGCCATTCAGCCATGACTAAACCTTGATCACTTATGTATTTTCAACGGTGGAGTTTCTACACACCAAAGAGTACGGGTGTGGAGCTCTGCTGTACCTCAAGTTTCAATGCAATTACTACTATCTTCTATCCAATTTGATTTATTCCTGTTCTAAGATATTCTTTGCACTTCAACTTGATGAATGTGATGATCCATGAT
>NC_029778.3:45286216-45291285 GCF_000817695.3 Arachis duranensis
ATTGAATGACTGTGACGAGCTTCAAACTCCTGAAGGCTGGGCGTTAGTGACAGACGCAAAAGAATCACTGGATTTTATTCCAACCTGATTGAGAACTGACAGATGATTAGCCGTGCTGTGACAGAGCATTTAGACCATTTTCACTGAGAGGATGGGATGTAGCCATTGACAATGGTGATGCCCTACATACAGCTTGCCATGGAAAGGAATGATGAAAAATTAGAAGGAAGAATTAGGGAAGCAGAGATTCAGAAGGAACACAGCACCTCCATACACCTATCCGAAATTCCCACCATTGGATTACATGAGTAACTTTATCTTTATTTTATGTTTATTTACTATTATTTGATTTTCAAAATTCCATAATCAATTATTATCCGCCTGACTGAGATTTACAAGGTGACCATAGCTTGCTTCATACCAACAATCTCTGTGGGATCGACCCTTACTCACGTAAGGTTTATTACTTGGACGACCCAGTACACTTGCTGGTTAGCTGAGCGAAGTTGTGGAAAGAAAGTGCTGAGTTAATAGATGCACATACCAAAGAGCCATTATTGATGATCACAATTTCGTCCACCAATGCGCTTATCTGAAATTCCCACCAATGATTTACATAAGTATCTCTATCTTTATTTTATGCTTTATTTATCTTATATTCGAAAACCATTATAACCATTTGAATCTGACTAACTGAGATTTACAAGATGACCATAGCTTGCTTCATACCAACAATCTCCGTGGGATCGACCCTTACTCACGTAAGGTATTACTTGGATGACCCAGTGCACTTGCTGGTTAGTTGTGCGAAGTTGTGACAAAGTGTAATTCACGTTTGAGAGCTCCAAATCTTTGGCGCTATTGTTGATGATCACAATTTTCGCTCACCAACAAGCGAGATTTGAGCCTAATGGTGTGGTTACATCTTATAACCACTTATTTTTCCTTCTTGTGTGCATTATTCTCTTTCTATGATTGTAATCTTTGATTTGTTTGATTCTTTATGTCCATTATTTTGTGTATTCATGCATTTATATGATTGAGGCCATCATTGCATTAGCTCACTTACCCAAATATCCTTACCTTTGATCTTCCATTGTTAGCCAATTTGAGCCTACGATTGACCCACTTTGTTCTTTAATTTAGCACATTACAAGCACTAAAGCGAAAAATAATAAATGTCCTTAATTTGGATCTTTGATTAGCTTAGGCTAGTGTGTGTGAGTATCATTCAAGTGTGGGAAACTTGGGACATTGGTTGAGAATAAAAGGGTAATTTTATGTTGTAAATATTGGGAATTGGGTACATACTCATGTATTGATCAAATGTAAAATCTTATGCATTGAGTTTCTTGTATATAGAAAGAAAAAAATGAGAAAAACAAAAGAAAAGAAAATAAAAATAATATGGAAAAGGAAAAAAATAGAAAAAGAAAGAAACAAAGAAAAAGAAAGAAATAAAAAGGGGACAAAATGACCCAAAGCAAAGTGAAGCTCAATAAAGAATCAATGCATAAGTGTTGTGAAATGAAAAGGAAATGCATGAGTACGTGAAAAAGTGAAAAATGGGTAGTTAGGTTAGAACTTAATTGTATAGGATGTCATAGGTTAGGTGGGAAGTTTAAGCTTATCAAAGATTCAAATTCCAAGCTCACTTAATCATATATGCATCCTACCTTGACCCTAACCCCATTACAACCAATGAAAAGACCTCATGATAGATGTATGAATGCATGAAATATAGGTTGATTGTTAGAAGAAGAACAAATCTTGGAAAGCATTATTAGGGGGGAATTGAGTGAATCGACCCTAAACACTTGAGCGAATAGAGTGCAAACACATCCGGTGAGGGTTCGATTGCTCGATTACATGTTTTTGCCTACAATCATCATATTTCATGCAAGTTTGTAAAAATATTTAATAACTCAATCCAATTGTGGATTAGACTTGCTAGTCCTTAGCCCTTGTGCATATATGCTTCTTGGGAATTGATTTATTTTGACCAAGCAATTGCATTCATTTAGATAGTTGCATATAGGTAGATTGCATTTAGTTAGTTTCCATTGAATAAATGTCATGCCCTTTACTTCATTCTTAGTTTAAGCATGAGGACATGCTTGGTTTAAGTGTGGGGAGGTTGAAAAACCCCATTTGTAGGGTTTATCTTGTATTGATTTTAGGAGATTTTAACACCTTTTACCCACATTATTCAATGAATTAGCATGATTTTGTGATTGTCTCCTTATTTGTGCTTAGGTGTGAAAACATGCTTTTTAAGCCTTTAACTTGATGATTTTAATCTCCCTTTGATTCCATTAGATGCCTTGATGTGTTTGTTAGTGATTTCAGATTGAAAAGGCTAGGAATGAATCAAAGGAGTGAAGAGGAAAGCATGCAAAGTGGAGAAATCATGAAAAGCCAAAAAGTTGAACTTGCCCATGGACGCACACGCGCACCTTGCAAAATAGCCTGTAGACGCGTACGCGTGCTGTGCGCATACGCATCGATGCTGATACTTGATTTTTAAGTGAATTTGCGCCCAGCGAATTCTCAGGAGTTGTGGGGCCCAATCCCAACCAACTTTGGCACCAAAGATGCTATTTAAAGCCAAGGATTTAAGATAAAAGGGGACTTTTGATCATTTACACACATTAGGATTAGTTAGAAATAGTTTTAGAGAGAGAAGTTCTCACTTCTCTCTAGGATTAGGATTAGGATTAGGTTTAGATCTTAGATCTAGGTTTTAATCTTTGCTTTCATCTTCTTCTACTTCTCAATTCTTTGTTGTTACATTCATCATTCTTCCATTCTTTTATTGTAATTTCCTTTATGTTGTTCCTATGCTTTGTTGTAGATTTACTCTTGTTCCTTCTATTTTCTTTCAATTCAATTTGAGGTAATTCATAATAATTGTGTTTCTTTTAATTGTTGTTATTAATTCATTGCAATAATTATTGTTAGCTTTCATTGTTGTTATCAATTTACTATGCTTTTCTTTTGTACCTTCCAAGTGTTTGATGAAATGCTTGGTTGGATTTTAGTATAGATTTTGTTCCTCTTAGCTTCGGTTGAGTAATTAGTGACTCTTGAGTTATCTAATTCCTTTGTTGATTGATAATTAGAAGTTGCTAATTGATTTGAATGCCTCTAAACCTAGTCTTTCCTTTAGGAGTTGATTAGGACTTGAGGAATCAAATTGATTCATCTACTTGACTTTCCTCCATGGTTAGAGGTTAACTAAGTGGTAGCAATGAACAATTTGTGGTCACAATTGAGGAGGATAACTAGGATAGGACTTCTAGTTCTCATATCTTGCTAAGAGTTTTGTTAGTTGTTAGTTTATTTTCTTTGCAATTTATATTTCTTGTCTAAAATCTCAAAACCCCCAAAATATCTCATAACCAATAACAAGAACACTTTATTGCAATTTCTAGGGAGAACGACCCGAGGTTTAAATACTTCGGTTTATAATTTTAGGGGTTTGTTTTAGTGACAAACAATCTTTTGTATGAAATGATTCTTTGTTAGATTAGAAACTATACTTGCAACGAGAATTCATTTGTGAATTCTAAACCATCAAAAATCCAATCATCAGGTGGGCTGTGTCCTTCTGTCCTGGGCCTGTTTTGGGCCTCTGGTGTTTTGGCCGATCTCTTTAGGGAGAGGTCGGTGACGACCAACCTTACAAGAGGTCGGTCGCTTTTGTCTTCGTCCGATCCGGATCATGTAGCTCGACCTAGGGCATGAACAGTTAGGATGGATGAGTAATTTCTATCCAAGCTATGATTATGAGTTTGGATATTGAGATATGGTTAATGAAGATAACTAAGTTTAGTTGTGGATTATTTTGAGATGTCGAGCTATGACTGTAAGGATAGACGAGTAATTCCTATCCGAGCTATGTTTGTTAGTATAGACGAGTAATTCCTATTTGATGTGTGATTCCTATCTGAGAATAGACGAGTTCTATTTGAGTCCTAGCCTGTGCATAGATGAGTAATCCCTATCCAGGTTAAGGATGTGGCACCTGCTTAGGTGGATGAGTAATGCCTACCCTGGTTTTGGTGAAACACCGGCATGGGTGGACAAGTAATACATGTTCTGTGTTATGGTCTTCTATCCACGGTTAGCTACCAGGATATGTCGGGCTAGCTAAGTAACCGATAGTTGATATCAATAGCCATAGGACAGGCATACAACATATGTATTTTGTTTGTTTGTTTGTTTGCTTTGTATTATTTGGAAATGCTTAATTGAATATATTATGTTAACTGTTATATTTGCTACTTGCACTACTTGTTTTCCTACCTATGCTTGCATTTGTCTGTTTGTCTGTCCTTGCAAACTCTCCGAAGATAGAGGAATGGAGGAAAAGTGGAAAGGTTTAGAGTTGAGATTAAGTTTAAGCTAGGTTTAGAAGTCCCTAGATGACCACCTTTTTATGGTTTCTCTTTAGTACTTTAAGTTTTATAATCTGAGTGTCGATGGTGCACGAAATTGTGGTCAATACTTTTCACAACTCAAATAATCCCCGGTAATGAATCCAAAAACTTGGTATTCAATACCATGGCATAAACACAACTTCGCACAACTAACCAGCAAGTGTACTGGGTCGTCCAAGTAATAAACCTTACGCGAGTAAGGGTCGATCCCACAGAGATTGTTGGTATGAAGCAAGCTATGGTCACCTTGTAAATCTCAGTCAGGCAAACTCAAATGGATATGGTGATATACGAATAAAGCATAAAGATAAAGATAGAGATACTTATGTAATTCATTGGTGGGAATTTCAGATAAGCGTATGAAGATGCTTGTCCCTTCCGTCTCTCTGCTTTCCTACTGTCTTCATCCAATCCTTCTTACTCCTTTCTATGGCAAGCTTAAGCAAGGGTTTCACCGTTGTCAGTGGCTACCTCCCATCCTCTCAGTGGAAATGTTCAACGCACCCTGTCACAGCACGGCTATCCATCTGTCGGTTCTCAATCAGACCGGAATAGAATCCAGTGATTCTTTTGCGTCTGTCACTAACGCCCCGCCCTCAGGAGTTTGAAGCACGTCACAGTCATTCA
>NC_029778.3:45291595-45292178 GCF_000817695.3 Arachis duranensis
GAATTGAATAGAAGAACAATAGTAATTGCATTAATACTCGAGGTACAGCAGAGCTCCACACCTTAATCTATGGTGTGTAGAAACTCCACCGTTGAAAATACATAAGAACAAGGTCTAAGCATGGCCGTGAGGCCAGCCTCCCAATGATCTAAGAACTAGATGTTCAAAGATGTTCTAGAGATCTAGAGTGATCCAAAGATGTAAATACAATATAAAAAAGGTCCTATATATAGAGAACTAGTAGCCTAGGGTTTACAGAGATGAGTAAATGACATAAAAATCCACTTCCGGGCCCACTTGGTGTGTGCTTGGGCTGAGCATTGAAGCATTTTCATGTAGAGACTTCTCTTGGAGTTAAACGCCAGCTTTTATGCTAGTTTGGGCGTTTAACTCCCATTTTGGTGCCAGTTCCGGCATTTAACGCTGGAATTCCTGAAGGTGACTTTGAACGCCGGTTTGGGCCATCAAATCTTGGGCAAAGTATGGACTATCATATATTGCTGGAAAGCCCAGGGCGTCTACTTTCCAACGCCGTTAAGAGCGCGCCATTTGGGCTTCTGTAGCTCCAGAAAATCCACTTCGA
>NC_029778.3:45294267-45294965 GCF_000817695.3 Arachis duranensis
AAGGGGAAGAAGTGGTGTTTAGGTTGTGTGAAAATGAAGGAGTGAAGATGGGTTTATATAGGAGAGGGGGAAGGGTGATGTTCGGCTCTGTATGGGTGGGTTTGGGTGGGAAAGTGGTTTGAATTTGAATGGTGAGGTAGGTGGGGTTTTATGAAGGATGGATGTGAGTGGTGAAGAGAAAGATGGGATTTGATAGTGAAGGGTTTTTGGGGAAGAGGTGGTGAGGTGATTGGTGAATGGGTGAAGAAGAGAGAGAGAGTGGTAGGGTAGGTGGGGATCCTGTGGGGTCCACATATCCTGAGGTGTCAAGGAAAAGTCATCCCTGCACCAAATGGCAAGCAAAAATGCGTTTTTAGCCAATTCTGGCGTTAAACGCCGGGCTGGCGCCCATTTCTGGCGTTTAACGCCAGCTTCTTGCCCTTTTCTGGCGTTTAACGTCAGTCTGGTGCCCCTTTCTGGCGTTAAACGCCCAGAATGGTGCCAGACTGGGCGTTAAACGCCCAACAGCTAGCCTTACTGGCGTTTAAACGCCAGCACGCTCTCCTCCAGGGTGTGCTGTTTTTCTTTCTGTTTTTGCTTTTTTTCATTGATTTTTTTACTTCTCATGATCATCAACCTACAATAAACATAAAATAACAAAGAAATATATATGAAATGTAGCATTGGGTTGCCTCCCAACAAGCGCTTCTTTAATGTCA
>NC_029778.3:45296330-45296584 GCF_000817695.3 Arachis duranensis
TTTTGGATTTTCTTCTGTATTGCTTGGGAGAGTACTAGGAGGGAGTTCAGTGATTTTCTTGCTCAGCTGACCCACTTGTCCCTCCAAATTTCTAATGGAGGACCTTGTTTCAGTCATGAAACTTTGAGTGGTTTTGATTAGATCAGAGACCATGGTTGCTAAGTCAAAGTGGTTCTGCTTAGAATTCTCTGTCTGTTGCTGAGAAGATGATGGAAAAGGCTTGCTATTGCTAAACCTGTTTCTTCCACCATTAC
>NC_029778.3:45297244-45298039 GCF_000817695.3 Arachis duranensis
ATTCAGCTAAGAACTGATGAGGATCTTCCAATGGAAGTCCATGGAACTTGCAATTCTATTGCATTAGAGAAACTAATTGAGACTTAAGCTCAAAGTTATTTGCTCCAATGGCAGGGATAGAGATGCTTCTCCCATAGAAGTTGGGAGTAGGTGCAGTAAAGTCACCAAGCACTTTCCTTGCATTATTGGCATTGTTGTTATTTTTGGCTGCCACGTCTTCTTCTTTTTCGAAAATTTCTGTCAGGTCATCTCCAGAGAGTTGTGCTTTAGCTTCTCTTAGCTTCCTCTTCAGAGTCCTTTCAGGTTCAGGATCAGTTTCAACAAGAATGCCTTTATCTTTGCTCCTGCTCATATGAAAGAAAAGAAAACAAAGAAAGTATGGAATCCTCTATGTCACAGTGAACAAGAAAATGTGGAATCCTCTATGTCACAGTATAGAGATTCCTTGAGGTGTCAGAGGGAAAGAAAAATAGAAGGCAGAGGTAGAAAATTCGAACTTATCAAAGAAGATGGAGTTCGAATTTTGCATTAAGGAATAGTGTTAGTCCATAAATAGAAGGATGTGAGAAGAAGGGAAGAAATTTTCGAAAATTGAGTAGAAGATTTTGAAAACATTTTGAAAAACACTAATTTATTTTCGAAAATAAAAGTGGGAAAGAAATCAAGTGATTTTTGAAAAAGAATTTAAAATTAGAAATCAAAAAGATTTGATTAAAAGCTATTTTGAAAAAGATGTGGTTAAGAAGATATGATTAGTTTTAAGAAGATGTGATTGAGAAGATATGATTTGAAAAA
>NC_029778.3:45298276-45299534 GCF_000817695.3 Arachis duranensis
AATTTGATTTGAAAACAGAATCTTCCCTCTTGTGCCATCCTGGCGTTAAACGCCCAGAATGGTGCACATTCTGGCGTTTAACGCCCAAAATGCTACCCTTGTGGGCGTTAAACGCCCAACCAGGTACCCTGGCTGGCGTTTAAACGCCAGTCTGTCCTTCTTCACTGGGTGTTTTGACCGCCCAGCTTTTTCTGTGCAATTCCTCTGCTGTATGTTCTGAATCTTCAATTCTCTGTATTATTGACTTGAAAAGACACAAATTAAAAATATTTTTGGATTTTTTTTTAATAATAAGGAATAATCAAAATGCAACTAAAATCAAATAACAATGCATGCAAGACACCAAACTTAGCAGTTTGTATACTACTGACACTAATGAGAATGCACATGAGACACATAAACACTCAAGTCAAGAGAATTCAAAGATCAGAGTAAGAAATCATCAAGAATTACTTGAAGATCCTTAAGACGCATGAATGAATGCATGAAGAACAGAAACATGCAATTGACACCAAACTTAAAATGAAACTCTAGACTCAAACAAGAAACATAAAATATTTTTGGTTTTTATGATTTTGTAATTTTTTTGTGTTTTTCGAAAATTAAGTGGAACAAGAAAATAAAGGTATCAAAATTCTTAGTGAGAATTCCAGGAATCATGCAATGTTTAGTCTAAGACTCCGGTCCAGGAATTAGACATGGCTTCATAGCCAGCCAAGCTTTCAAGGAAAGCTTCGGTCCAAAACACTAGACATGGCCAATGGCCAGCCAAGCCTTAGCAGATCACTGCTCCAAAAGCAAGATTGATAGAAATCAACAAGCTCTTGTGATGATGAGTTGAAACCTTGGTCCAATGAAATTAGACATGGCTTCACAGCCAGCCAGACTTCAACAAATCATCATGAAACTCTAGAATTCATCTTCAAGAATTCTGAAAAAAAAATACCTAATCTAAGCAACAAGATGAACCGTCAGTTGTCCATACTCAACAATCCCCGGCAACGGCACCAAAAAACTTGGTGCACGAAATTGTGGTCAATATTTTTCACAACTCAAATAATCCCCGGTAATGAATCCAAAAACTTGGTATTCAATACCATGGCATAAACACAACTTCGCACAACTAACCAGCAAGTGTACTGGGTCATCAAAGTAATAAACCTTACGCGAGTAAGGGTCGATCCCACAGAGATTGTTGGTATGAAGCAACCTATGGTCACCTTGTAAATCTTAGTCAGGCAAACTCAAATGGATATGG
>NC_029778.3:45299973-45320153 GCF_000817695.3 Arachis duranensis
TTGAAAATACATAAGAACAAGGTCTAGGCATGGCCGTGAGGCCAGCCTCCCAATGATCTAAGAACTAGATGTCCAAAGATGTTCTAGAGATCTAGAGTGATCGAAAGATGTAAATACAATATAAAAAAGGTCCTATATATAGAGAACTAGTAGCCTAGGGTTTACAGAGATGAGTAAATGACATAAAAATCCACTTCCGGACCCACTTGGTGTGTGCTTGGGCTGAGCATTGAAGCATTTTCGTGTAGAGACTTCTCTTGGAGTTAAACGCTAGCTTTTATGCCAGTTTGGGCGTTTAACTCCCATTTTGGTGCCAGTTCCGGCGTTTAACGCTGGAATTCCTGAGGGTGACTTTGAACGCCGGTTTGGGCCATCAAATCTTGGGCAAAGTATAGACTATCATATATTGCTGGAAAGCCCAGGATGTCTACTTTCCAACGCCGTTAAGAGCGCGCCATTTGGGCTTCTGTAGCTCCAGAAAATCCACTTCGAGTGCAGGGAGGTCAGAATCCAACAGCATCTGCAGTCCTTTTTAGTCTCTGAATCAGATTTTTGCTCAGGTCCCTCAATTTCAGCCAGAAAATACCTGAAATCACAGAAAAACACACAAAATCATAGTAAAGTCCAGAAAAGTGAATTTTAACTAAAAACTAATAAAAATATACTAAAAACTAACTAGATCATACTAAAAACATACTAAAAACAATGCCAAAAAGCGTACAAATTATCCGCTCATCAGTCGACATTCTAGGATTGCCTTTGGCATTCCCATGACCTTATATCTTATGTGTGTGGCACCTCTACCATGCTGAGAACCACTGGTTCTCACCCTATATTGTGTTGTTGTTTTTCAGGTGCAGGTCGAGAGGCTTCTCGGTAGGTGTTTGGACTTCTGTAGTGGACCGATTTCTGGGTTTTATTTTGATGTATAGTTTATGTTTATATATGTACTTAACTCTCCGAACGGCTATTTTATTTTGTACCTCTTAGAGGTTTATGGAGAATTAGGGTTTATCTTTGTGTTTTGGACTTGGGGTATGTATATATGTATGTAAATATTCTCCGGCCAGCGTTAGCATCACAGGCTGAGTTAGGAGCTTGTTATTCTGTACACTTGATCCTCTACTCTTATCTTTTGTATAAATATGTTAGTGAACTTCAAATTTCTTTGCACGCAAGTAAACCAGTTTTCTAAGTGTTGCGATGTTCATTTTGCGATTTTACTTTACCCATTTTTCAAGGCTCCTCGTATACTGTATTCTTTCTATTATTATTATGTATATATTTTATTTTAGATGTCGTAATACCACACCACCTATGTCTTACGACTTAAGCGTAAGGCTCTGTGTGGTAGGGTGTTACAGAACCGCTACCATAGGCAAGAGGTGGAGGAGGGAGTGTTAGGGTTTGATTGAAAGAAAAAAAATAAACAAAGAAGAGAATGGACATACAGAAGAACTAACTTGAGAACACAAGGAGTAGGGGAGCCCACACCCAATAGGCACAATGTAAGCGGCCAAGCTCAGCAGTTGCAGTGGTGGCATTGCAGACAGAGCAGAGGAAGAGGATGACAGTGTCTCGTGCAGCAGCAACAATGACAATGAAGACGAGGGCACTGAATGTGACGGTGCTTAAGAGAGGAGGAGGAGGAGGCAGAAGAGCTTCTCATCGACAACAACGGTAGCGGATGGTGAGAGTAGAGAGAGAAGAGAGAAGAGAGACAGAAATAGAAAATGAGCGAGCAAGTGTGTAAATTTGAATCTAGGTTAGGTTTACCGACAGATTTTTCGTCCAAAAAATATGACAATAACATTGGTTTTCTTTAGTAAAATAGCGCATTTTAAAAAGTTTGATTACCATAATCCAATGGTAATTCCAACAGTGATAGACGCGCCATTTTAATTTAGATTTGAGCCAGCCATTATCGTCAGAATTTCTGACAGTTTTCTAATCCGACAGTAACACTAACAGCTAGATGAAATTGTCACACTAACCATCACAAAAATTCACCGTAAATCCACCGATAATAGTCCATGCAAAATCCGATGGTTTTCAGTGAATTTCTTGTAGTAAAGGCTGAGTTATGGGAGTGACCATCATCTCTTAGTATATTCTTGGGCTGGACTTATGTCCTTGGGCCCAAGTATGAAATTTGCCCTTACTTGAGTTATGATCATAAGATTAGAGCATGGGTAAATCATAGAATGCATAAATTCTTATAGTCGTTTGGATAGGTCGACGATGAAGTCGTATTATCGCATTTTTAGTCGGGTTAGAACTCGACAAGTTTTTGAAAGGACATGTGTCACTTCGATGTTCCCGCGCCTTTTCAATTTTCATCAGTTAATGCGCCAAGCATTTAAAACCTTTTAAAATAGGGGTGCATTCACCTTTATTCCCATACTTAAAGTGGCTTATAAATAACCATTTCAACGCTTTCTTCTTCGCTTTTGTTTTATCTTCAAATTCCCTCAGGTTTTTTGCATTTGCTTTTTTCACCAATTTTCACACCAGTACCTTTGTTGTTTCAGCCATGTCACTCGCAGGTTGGTCTTTACTTTTGTTTTTTGTTATAATATTTTTGAAAAGGGTATGCCAAAGGCTCTGAGTGCCACTAACTGAGAAAATTCAAAAGAATTATCATAACTCAAAGAGTCCCTCAGTTAAATGCTTGTAGTATTTTTGTACCAAGTAAAACTTGAGACAAAATGTTTAGAGTCAAGACTAGGCTCAAGGTGCAAAATACCAAAGAAAAAATACTGTGTTCAAGGATAATTTTAAGACTGGTATGTTCACATTTTTTAGTCTTACTATGATATTTCCAAATCGGTCAACATCCACCCAAAGGAGGACGAGTTGACGGTAGAGGTACCGAAGAAGAACCAAATTATTCTACGTGGAGAGAATTTCAAGGAAACGCCAGCGAAACCATCAACCCTGGCACTAGCGATCTACCTCCATGAGTTCTTCTTCAACTTTGATTGCTGCTATTTGGCAAAGGATCACTTATGTGAAGGCCTGCATTATGCAATGCTTAAAAAGTAATAATTATTGCAACAAGCCACAGAGCGAGAGAATTTTAAGGATGCTGGAGAGTCAAGATCCAGTACTAGAGAAGTCAGACACACTAGAGGAGGAGATAGAGGGCCCCCTTGATCAAGTGAGTTGGGGAGGAGTGAGCAAGACCTACAAAGGTCGAGGAAGAAGCCAAGCAGGAATCGTTCCATAGCATGTGACCTCACTATTACACCTTATGCAGCATAGAGGACCGTGTTGAGTTTAAGTGGGAGGGGATGTCTACATCATCATCAATTTAAGTCAAGTCATTTTAAACACTTTCACTTTTATTTATCTTTTGCTTTTACTACTTTTAATTGTTGGATAATAGTTGTGCTTGATGAATGTGAAAAATACGACTTAAGCTTTTTTTCTTATACAGGTGATGACTGAAGAATAATAGAATAGGAAAAACTTAGAACTTTATTTTGCATCTAATCACCCCTTTTGAAAATACAAATATTAAAAATTTAAAAAATTAGTTAGAATTTAGGCTATTTGGTTAGATCAACAAATTTTTGAGAAATCTTTTAAAACATCCCATTAACATAAGTTGAATATTTTTTTTTTTGAACTTTCTTGAAAAGTGAAGATTGTAGAATATAGATTGTAACTTGAATATACAACTTAGTGATATTTGAGTCTTTAATGTGTGATTGTATTCTAATTAACCACTATCTTTATTCTTGTGTAATATTCTTTCTATAATTCTAACTTTCGACTTGTTCAAATTCTTAATATTCAATATTTCATGTATGTACATATTTATATGATTGAGGTCATTGTTTCATATTAACTCACTTATCCAAATAGTTTTATCTTATTAATCTACCATTGTTAGTCAATTTTCAACATAGTTGATCCTTTTTGCTCTTAATTTTTTACCACAACACCATTCCTAAGTAAAAAAAAAAAGTAGAATATCATTTTTGTCCCCAACGTTTGGAGTAAGTCCTATTTGTGTCATCAATGTTTAAATCGTCCTATTTGTATCCCTAACGTTTATAAAAGTGATTCAATGTTATCCTGCCGTCAATTATACTAATAGATCAAATTGTATTTTTCAATTATTCTTACTTGGATGTATTCATTCTCAATTAGGTTTCACATGAATGTGTTCGATTTTAATATTTTATACAAAATTTATGTTCAAGTTTAATTATGTCCCTAAAAAAGTGAATTATGTAAATGTTGTAGGGATTAGTTTTAACTTTTAATGAGTTATTATCCAGAGTGGATCATTGGTTTTGACCTAGACATTTGTATTCTAACTTCAAGAAGAGATTTTCAGAACTCCAACTAAAGCTCATGATGTGTAATTGACGGCAGGATAACATTGAATCACTTTTATAAATGTTAGGGATATAAAATAGGACAATTTAAATGTTGGGGACACAAATAGGACTTACCCCAAATGTTGGAGAAAAAAACAATACTTTACTCTAAAAAAACATAAATGTCCCTAATTTGATCTTTGATTAGCTCAGACTAATGTTAGTTGCATCATTTAAGTGTGATAGAGAGAAATTAAAATATTTTGCAACATTTAAATGATCATGGGTGGTTATTCCCTACAAAGTGGAAAATTACCTCCATGTTTGAGATAGTTATCACCTTAATAGTGATAACCGAAGTAGTGGGGGAGTATCTAACTTACTCCAAAATTAGGTCGGATAGGATTTGTGGTGACTCATATCTAAGTCAGTCCAACCCGTGTGGGTGAGGTTACATGGACTGGACTGTTTACTATTGGGCTGAGCTGTGGTAGCAGCCTAAATGGAGATTTATTCATTTCTTACTCGATTTTTGGACTTGATTTTATGTCCTTGGACTCTAATATAAACAATTACATTTTCAAGTACATGTTATATCAATGAATTATTTAAATAAATATGTAAACGAAATAATAATATCAAAAATTAATTATTCTTAATTAAATAAATAGTAAATATACAACCTTGTTTGAAATTCAAGCAGAACAACCCAAAATAATTACAAGTCACAAAAAAAACTATTAAATACAATGAAAAATAAAGTGTATTATACATAATTGTGAACGATGAGGTTGGAGGCTAGAGCACCATTGGATGAGCCATTGGACATCTACCACATGAAGGAGTACATGTCAGTAACAGTATACCTCCACTAATTGTGATTGGAGAGTTGTGTGTCGACAGTCTGTTGGAGATGGATGATGTCTCCCTCATACCTCTGGTAAACACCCCCACTCCTCCCGTTCTTATTGATAGCATGCCTCCAACTCTGCGTATCTCATCCTATGATGCTCCAATTATTGCTCCAACTCCTTTGCCAGCTCCCTATTGAGCAGTTAACCTGCTCCCTAATGTCGATTGCTCTATTAGTGGCCATGGAGACACTCCAACCTCGTTGATTCTCCTGATGAGCAGATATTTTATACGCTTTTTGGGGGTAATTTCATGTAGATTTTAGTATGTTTTAGTTAGTTTTTAGTATATTTTTATTAGTTTTTAGGAAAAAATCATATTTCTGGATTTTACTATGAGTTTGTGTATTTTTCTGTGATTTCAGGTATTTTCTGGCTGAAATTGAGGGAGCTGAGCAAAAATCTGATTCAAGCTGAAAAAGGACTGCTGATGTTGTTGGATTCTGATCTCCCTGCACTCAGAATAAACTTTTTGGAGCTACAGAAGTTCAATTGGCGCGCTCGCAAATGGGTTGGAAAGTAGACATCCAGGGCTTTCCAGCAATATATAATAGTCCATACTTTGCAAGAAGATAAATGACGTAAACTGGCTTTTAACGCCAGTTCCATGTTGCATTATGGCGTTGAACGCCAGAAACAGGTTGCAAGTTAGAGTTAAATGCCAGAAACAGGTTACAACCTGACATTTAACTCCAGAAACAGACCAGGCACGTGAGAAGCTCAAGTCTCAGCCCAAGCACATACCAAGTGGGTCCCATATGTGGATTTCTACACTATCTATCTTAGTTTACTCATTTTCTGTAAACCTAGGTTACTAGTTTAGTATTTAAACAACTTTTAGAGACTTATTTTGTATCTCATGACATTTTTAGATCTGAACTTTGTACTCTTTGACGGCATGAGTCTCTAAACTCCATTGTTGGGGGTGAGGAGCTCTGCAGCGTCTCGATGAATTAATGCAATTATTTCTGTTTTCTATTCAAACACGCTTGTTTTTATCTAAGATATTTACTCGCACTTCAATATGAAGAAGGTGATGATCCGTGACACTCATCACCATTCTCAACCTATGAACACGTGCCTGACAACCACCTCCATTCTACATTAGATTGAATGAGTATCTCTTAGACTCCTTAATCAGAGTCTTCGTGGTATAAGCAAGAATCCATTGGCAGCATTCTTGAGAATCCGGAAAGTCTAAATCTTGTCTGTGGTATTCCGAGTAGGATTCAGGGATTGAATGACTGTGACAAGCTTCAAACTCGCGAGTGTTGGGCGTAATGACAGACGCAAAAGGATCAATGGATCCTATTCCAGCATGATCGAGAACCGACAGATGATTAGTCGTGCGGTGACAGCGCACCTGGACCATTTTCACTGAGAGGACGGATGGTAACCATTGACAACGGTGATCCACCAACACACAGCTTGCCATAGGAGGAACCTTGTGTGCGTGAAAAAGAAGACAGGGAGAAAACAGAGATTCAGAAGACAAAGCATCTCCAAAACTCCAACACATTCTCCATTACTGCGTAACAAATACTCATTTCATGCTCTTTCACTTTTTACAAATGAAACTAAAGAACCCTATTGGTATCCTGACTAAGAATAATAAGATAATCATAGCTTTCTTCAAGCCGGCAATCTCTGTGGAATCGACCCTTACTCACGTAAGGTATTACTTGGATGACCCAGTGCATTTGCTGGTTAGTTGTGCGGAATTACATAGTGTGAGTGTAATTTTTGTGCACCAAGTTTTTGGCACCGTTGCCGGGGATTGTTTGAGTTTGAACAACTGACGGTGAATCTTGTTGCTTAGATTAGGAAAAATTTATCTTTTTGGTTTAGAGTCACTAGAATTGCATCTTTTTTTATTCCTTTTAAAAACATTTTTTTCTTCAAAAATATTATTTTTCTTTATTAATTGTTAGTTTTTCATTGAGTCTAGTTGCATATTTTAAATTTGGTGTCCTTTGTGTTTTTGTCATCAAAAAAATAGTTTTTATCTGTTCAGTCCTTGCATTTGTTGAATGTGTCTATTTTCTTAGGAACAGTTGCCCCTTTGAGTTTTCCTTTTTAAAATTTTTTTAAAAATAATTTTCTTTGATTAAATCTTGTGCCAAACTTTAAGTTTGGTGTTCTCTTGTTAATTTTTCTTTAATTTTCGAAAATTTTATTGTGCTTTTCTAAAAATTTTAAGTTTGGTGTTCTATCTTTTGTTCTTGTTGTTCTTGTGAGTCTTCAAGGTGTTCTTGAGTCTTCTTTATGCTTTGATCTTAAAATTTTTATGTTTGGTGTGCCTTGGTATTTTCCCTCCAAAATTTTTGACAACAAGGAGCACTGGATTTAAAAATTTTAAGTCTTGTGTCTTTTGTGTATTTTTCTCTTTCATAATAAAATTCAAAAATAAAAAAAAAATCTAATTTTTTTAGATATTTTTTCGAAGCTTTTTATAAAAATTCAGATTTCAATTTCAAAATTTTTCAAATCTTATCCTTTTAATTTTTTTTAAAAAAAATCATATCTTTTTCAAAAATATCCTAACCACTTTCTCTCTCCTCACTTTTTCGAAAATTCTTAAAATATTATTTAAATTTTATTTTTATTTTTTTATTTTAGTTTTTATTTTGTTTTATTTTATTATTTTGAAAATTATTTTTTTATATAATAAAATAAATAAAATAAATCCACATCATCTTCCTTTCTCCATCATGGACTTAAGCCGAAATGAACAGTCCAGAAGGACTCTCGGGTCATATGCTAACCCCACTACTACTTCATATGGGAGTACTATCTGTATACCCTCCATCGGAGTCAGTAGTTTTGAGTTGAATCCTCATCTCATTATCATGGTGCAGCAAAGTTGCCAGTATTCCGGTCTTCCACAGGAAGAACCTACAGAGTTTCTGGCGCAATTTTTACAAATTGCTGACACAATACATGATAAAGAAGTAGATCAGGATGTCTATAGATTATTACTATTTCTATTTGCTGTAAAAGACCAAGCTAAGAGGTGGTTAAATAACTAACCTAAGGCTAGCATAAGGACATGGAAACAGCTGTCAGAAAAATTCCTGAATCAATACTTCCCTTCAAAACGGATGACACAGCTAAGGCTGAACATCCAAGGCTTTAAAAAAGGAGATGATGAATCTCTTTATGATGCCTGGGAGAGATACAGAGAGATGCTAAGAAAATGCCCCTCTGAAATATTTTCGGAGTGGATGCAGTTAGACATCTTTTATTATGGGCTTATAGAGAAAGCTCAGATTTCTCTAGACCACTCAGCTGGTGGATCTATACACATGAGAAAGACAATTGAAGAAGCTCAAGAGCTCATTGATACAGTTGCCAGAAATCAGCATCTGTACCTAAGTAGTGAACCTTCCATGAAAGAAGAGGCTAAAACAGTAACTGCTGAACTCAGTCCTGTAGAACAAGTTACTGAATTCAATTAGCAATTAGATTTTCTAACAAAACAGCTAGCCGAATTCAATGAGATGTGATGCCAGGGCATCTAGGCCAGTTTCACTGACCTTTTCTTTACTGTTTTAGGTTAGTTTCATGCATTTTCTTAGTGAATAAGGCAAGTTTTGGATGAAAATACACTTACACCTTGATTCAAGCAACTATTGTGAATTTCACATGATTTCATGAGGATTTTTGCCAGAATTGAATGATAAATTGATGATGCATAATCTCATGACTTTGGCTAGAGCTTTGATGCACTTTATTTGCTTGATTTCAGGACAAAGGAAGCAAGGAAGAACCATGTTAGTACTCACGTTAATCTAGTTAACGTGACCACTAACGTGGAATGGTAAATAGCTTGCAACGTTAATGAGAAAAGTGATCACCAATAACGCCTGCGAAGCCATCATAAACCCACGTTAATTACCACGTTAACTAGGTTAACGTGGTAGTTAACGTGGAGACAAAGCTCCAACGTTAGTGGTAAACGTGAACACCACTAACATTCCAAGATTTGGCAATAAGCCACGTTAAGAGTCACGTTAACTTAGTTAACGTGAACTCTAACGTGGAAGAGAAGAACAATGCCAACGTTAGTGGTACTCACCTTTGTCACTAACGTTGGATCAAACTAGCATTGCCCACGTTAGTGGTCACGTTAAGACCATTAACGTGAAAAGTAACGTGGAGCTAAGATTGATGAGCCAACGTTAGTGACACTCACCTTTGTCACTAACGTTGGAGATGGCATTTACTACCACGTTAGTGGCTACGTTAACCTAGTTTACGTGAGCTCTAACGTGGAGAGTAAGGGCACTCAGAGCGTTAGTGACAAAGGTAAGTGTCACTAACGCTCTCGAAGGTGAGGCATAACCACGTTAAGAGCCACGTTAGTTACACTAACGTGAACTCTAACGTAGGGACAAAGGGCACAAGGCAACGTTATTGAGAAAGGTGAGTCCCAATAATGCTTGCGAAGATTTATCAGGCAACGTTGTTGGGAAAGGTGAGTCCCAATAACGCTTGCGAAGGTCTACAAGGCAACGTTAGTGGTCACGTTGGTGCCACTAACATTGGAGTTAACGTGGGCTATATGGGGTTGGAACGTTAGTGAAAAATGTGATTGCCACTAATGTTCTCGAACCCACAATGTCACTTAACGTTAACTTCACTAACGCCCATGCCTAATTCATACTTCTCTGCAAACTGAGCCCACTAAAGATTGTAACTGCTTCAACTCAAGATCTAAGGCCCACATCCAAGACTTGAAGAACTCACTAGAAGATCAAGAGAAGTAGTATATATAGGAGTAGTTTTGAACTATAGAAGAGTTTTTTTGCAATTTAGAGAACAACCCTCTGTATATTTACTTTTCTGCTCTTTTAGCTAAGCATGTATTCTTTTCTGCCATTTTTTATTTCTGGAGCTATGAACAACTAAACCCCTTTCATTGGGTTAGGGAGCTCTGTTGTAATTTGATGGATCAATTATAGTTTTCATTTCTCTTCTTCTTTCTTCTCTTTTGATTTACTAGAAAGCTTTCGATCTCAATTCAATTGATTAGTTGTCTTGGAAAAGAAACTCTTCATAATTGGATCTCCTTTGAGCCTTGGAAAAGGGATGAGGAGATCATGCTAGAAATACTTTCTCATATTGGACCAAATTGGGGTCTGGGCGGATATAGTGACATGTAATCCTCCCAACACTTTGATTTGGAAATACATGTGGTATAATCAGTGACCACATTTCATCTCTTCCCATGAGCAATTAAATCAAGGGATTGGGCAATTGTTCAAGCTTAGAGAGATTGGGTTGCCAAGGAATTGGAACCTAATCACCTAAGATTGCCAAGGAGATTAATAGATGCTTTGATTGAGAAAGAGATGAAAATGAATTTGATCCGGAGAATACAACATCTCCTGAGCCCAATGAATTCCCCATTTCTGATCTTACCCATTCTCTTTACTTTCTGCCATTTATTTTCATGCTCATTCTCTCAAATCCCCATTTAAGATTCTGCACTTTATTTTCTGCTATTTACTTTCCCGCCATTTAATTTTCTGCAATTCTCAAATTACATTCTGTTTAGTTCAACTAGCATACTCTTCCAACTAAAGTTGCTTGACCAATCAATCCTTGTGGGATTCAACCTCACTCTATTGTGAGTTTTTACTTGACAACAATTCGGTATACTTGTCGAAGGAAAATTTGTTGAGAGACAAGATTTCATGCATCAAGTTTATGGCGCTGTTGCCGGGAATTGATTTTGTATCAACAATGATTAAGTTGGAAGTTCACTAGATTGAGCATTTTTTTCCTTTGTTGTTTACCTTATTCAGTCATTTATCTTCATTTTGTTTAGCTTCTTCCTCATCCCCTTTTTCCTCTTTGTTTTTCTTTCTTTCTTTGTTATTATCTAACTCACTAACCCACTAACTGTTTGATAATTTGCATCACTCACACTAACAATCACTCTAACAAGAATAATCTCTTCATTTTATCTCTTATTGTGTGCTTTGTTAGTTGTATGACAGGGAGAAGAGGGGGAGCTTCAACTTCCTTCGATTCAGAACCTAAAAGGACCCTCCGGAGACTAAGGAGGGAAGCAAGAGGGAAAGGAGTTGTTAGTGCTGAGGAAGAGGAAGAGTACTTTGAAACCAACATGGAAGAGAACTTGCAAAATAATCATGAAGGAGAAGCTCACAACCATGCTAGAGAAGGCCCTACAAATTATGTTGGGCAAGAAAGGAGAGTTCTATGCTCCTACATCAATCCAAATCCAGGAAACTGTGGAAGTAGCATCCAAAAGCCCACCATACATGCCAATAACTTTGAACTAAAATCCCAACTCATCACCCCTGTTCAGAACAACTGTTCATTTGGAGGAAGTGCTCAAGAAAACCCCAATCAACATCTAACCACCTTCCTGAGAATTTGTGACACTGTGAAGTCTAATGGAGTCCACCCGGATGTCTATAGGCTACTTTTGTTCCCTTTTTCACTCAGGGACAAGGCATCCAAGTGGCTTGAATCCTTTCCAAAGGAGAGCTTAACAAATTGGGAAGATGTGGTGAATAAATTTTTTAGCAAGATTCTACCCTTTTCAAAGAATTAATAGGCCGAGAGCTGAGGTACAGACTTTCAGGCAACAAGATGGTGAGACTCTCTATGAGACATGGGAGAGGTTCAAGGACTTAACAAGAAGATGTCCACCAGATATGTTCAATGAATGGGTTCAACTTCACATTTTCTATGAAGGTCTTTCCTATGAGTCAAAGAAGGTTGTAGATCATTCATCAGGGGGCTCTCTAAACAAGAAGAAAACCATTGAAGAAGTCATAGATGTCATTAAATTAGTAGCTGAGAATAACTACTTCTATGCCTCTGAAAGAAGTAACACTCGAGGAGTAATGGAGCTGAACCACATGGATGCATTACTAGCTCAAAATAAGATGATCACCAAGCAGCTAGCAGATCTCACCAAGAATGTGGAGGAAAACCAAGTTGCAACAGTCATCACTTCATCACCAGCTCAAGAAGGAGTGAATATAGGAGAAGAAGGTGATTGGGAACAAGCCAACTATGTTAGAAACTCACCTAGACAAATCCATGACCCATACTCCAAAACTTACAACTCTGGATGGAGAAATCACCCAACTTTGGTTGGGGAAATCAACAAGACCAAGGTCAAGACCAGAGACGCCACAACCTCAATTCCAATAACAATGCAACTCACCAATATACCTCACAGAGATCCTATCAACACCCACCTAACCACCCTTCTCAACCACCTAACCCCAATCCACCATCACTAACGGACGATAGACTTTCAAAAATTGAGACTTTACTTGAAGATTTATGTAGAGAAGTCCAAGACAGTAAAGTTTTCCGGGAAGAAGTGCGATCCAACATGCAGAATCAAGATGCTGCCATCAAGAAACTTAAAACACAGATTGATTTCTTATTCAAGCAAGCCTCTGGACACAACAATTGCAGCAACACTAACTCAGCGCCAAGGGATGAATGTCAAGCTATCACCCTCAGAAATGGGAAGGAATTGAAGGAGACCCATAAGAAACTACCAGAGAAGAATTTGAATGAAGAAGACAAGGGGCAAGAGGAAGTTCGAATCTCCACCCCTAAGTTACATCAAGAAGGATAAGCGTTCAAACCATGCCTTTCAAAAGCTTCATACCCCGAGCAACTGCAAGTAAAGAAAAAGGGAGAGGATAACCAATTCTCAAGATTCTTGGAAATCTTCAAGAAACTACAAATCAACATATCCTTCGCTGAAGCAATAGAGCAAATGCCACTCTACGCCAAGTTCTTGAAGGAATTGATGACCAAGAAGAGAAGCTGGAAGAACAATGAGACTGTGATACTCACCGAAGAGTACAGTGCCATCATCCAACACAAATTGCCCCAAAAATTGAAGGATCCTGGGAGCTTCCAAATCCCTTGTATTATAGGGGAAATCACAGTGGAAAAGGCTTTATGCGATCTAGGAGCCAGCATAAATATAATGTTTTTAGCAATGATGAAAAAAATGAAGATTGAGGAAGCCAAACCAACAAGAATGGCCCTGTAACTAGCAGACAGATCATTCAAGTTTTCCCACGAAATAGTAGAAGACTTGTTGGTGAAGGTGGGAGACTTCATCTTTCCAACAGATTTCGTAATATTAGACATGGAGGAAGGAGCTAAGACTTCCATCATCTTGGGAAGGCCATTCTTGGCCACTGTCGGAGCCATCATTGATGTCCAAAAAGGTGAACTTGTCCTTAGATTACATGAGGAAAAAATGACATTCAATGTGTTTAAAGCCATGAGTTACCCACACAGCTCATTGGGAGAATGTATGAGGTTGGACCCGGTGGAGGCTTTGGTGCAAGAAACTCTTGAAGAAGAACTTGAGGAATTAACAGAAGGAGAATTAGCATCAAGCAAAGATGCTGCAGCTGCTGAAATGCATGATCAAGGCACACTAGAAAGGAAGAATGAAAGAAAAGAAGTACCCAAACTTGAGCTGAAGGCACTGCCACCCACTCTCAAGTATGCATACTTGGGAGAAAATAAAGGTTATCCAGTGATCATAAATTCAGCCCTCAGCCAAGAACAAGAGGAAAAGTTGCTTCAAGTCTTACAAAAACATAAGGATGCCATTGGATGGACACTTACCGACTTGAAAGGAATCAGTTCAGCCATATGCATGCATAAGATACTTTTGGAAGAGGATGCCAAACCTTCCATTCAGCCTTAAAGAAGGTTAAATCCAGCTATGAAGGAAGTAGTACAGAAAGAAGTCATGAAGTTGTGGCAGGGAGGGGTAATCTATCCAATATCAGATAGTTCATGGGTCAGTCCAGTTCAAGTAGTCCCCAAGAAGGGAGGAATCACTGTGGTACCCAACGAAAGAAACAAGAATGGCTAATATAAATATGGAAGTGCAGTTGAAGCAAACAGAATAGCAGTTATCAAAACAAATAACAGAAGAGTGCCAAGCAGTTCAATTAAGAAGTGGGAAAATATTAAATACCTCACTTCAAGGCAGCTGAAAGCCAAGAAATGAACAAACTGCTACCCAAAATCCCTCTGAGGACAGTAAGAGCCCAGAGAGGAATAATTCTGGCGTTTAAATGCCAGAAAAGGGTGGAGAGCTGGCGTTAAATGCCCAACCCATGCTCAATTCTGGCGTTCAAATGCCAGAAACAGGCAAGGAGATGGTGTCTAACACCACTCCAGCTTCCACCCCTGGCATTCAAATGCTAGTGGGGAATCAGACACATACAAGTGCTAATAGCAACCCTTCTAAAAAAGCTTCTCAACCCACATCTGTAGGCAATAAACCTACAGCAACTAAGGTTGAGGAATACAAAGCCAAAATGTCTTATCCTCAGAAACTCCGCCAAACGGAACAGGATAAGCAATTTGCCCGCTTTGTAGACTATCTCAGGACTCTTGAAATAAAGATTCCGTTTGCAGAGGCACTTGAGCAAATACCCTCTTATGCTAAGTTCATGAAAAAGATCTTAAGTCATAAGAAGAATTGGAGAGAAATTGAAAAAGTTTACCTCACTGAAGAATGCAATGCAGTCATTCTGAAAAGCTTACCAAAAAAGCTTAAAGATCTCGGAAGCTTTATGATACCATGCACATTAGAGGGTACTTGTACCAAGCAAGCTCTATGTGATCTTGGGGCAAGTATCAACCTAATACCTGCATCTACTATCAGAAAGCTTGGTTTGACTAAAGAAGTCAAACCAACCTGAATATGTCTCCAACTTGCTGATGGCTCAATCAAATACCCATCAGGCGTGATTGAAGACATGATTATCAAGGTTGGGCCATTTGCCTTTTCCACTGACTTTGTGGTGCTGGAAATAGAGGAGCACAAGAGTGCAACTCTCATTCTAGGAAGACCTTTCCTAGAAACTGGACGAACCCTCATTGACGTCCAAAAAGGGGAAGTAACCCTGAGAGTCAATGAGGACGAGTTTAAATTGAATGTTGTCAAAGCTATGCAGCATCCATACACCCCAAATGACTGCATGAGCATTGATATTATTGACTCTCTGATAAAAGAGGTCAATATGACTGAGAGTCTCGAATCAGAGCTAGAGAATATCTTTAAAGATACTCAGCTTGATCTGAAGGAACCAGAGAGAATAATAGAACCTCTGAGAATCCCTCAGGAAGAGAAGAAACCTCCCAAACCCGAGCTCAAACCATTACCACCATCCCTGAAATATGTATTTCTGGGAGAAGGTGATACCTTTCCTATAATCATAAGCTCTACCTTAGAGCCACAGGAAGAGGAAGCACTAATTCAAGTGCTAAGGACACACAAGACAGCTCTTGGGTGGTCCATCAGTAATCTTAAGGGCATTAGCCCAACCAGATGCATGCACAAGATCCTATTGGAGGATGACAAAAAATGAACTGGTTCCTACAAGAACAGTTACAGGGTGGCGTATGTGTATTGATTATAGAAGGCTCAATACAGCTACCAGAAAGGATCATTTTCCTTTACCATTCATAGACCAGATGCTAGAAAGACTAGCAAGTCATGAATACTACTGCTTCCTGGATGGATATTCAGGTTATAATCAAATTGCAGTAGATCCCCAGGATCAAGAGAAAACAGCATTCACATGTTAATCCGGAGTATTTGCATACAGAAGGATGCCATTTGGTCTGTGCAATGCACCTACAACCTTTCAAAGGTGCATGCTCTCTATTTTCTCTGATATGGTGGAAACATTTCTGGAAGTCTTCATGGATGACTTTTCAGTATTTGGAGACTCATTCAGCTCTTGTCTTGACCATCTAGCACTTGTTCTAAAGAGGTGCCAACAGACTAACCTAGTTTTAAACTAGGAAAAATGTCACTTTTCTCTGAATAATCTGCTAGCTACTGACACGCCATTTATCTTTGATAAGGAGTGTCTGCAGGCGTTTGAGACTCTGAAAGCTAAGCTGGTCACATCACCAGTCATCTCTGCACCAGACTGGACATTACTATTTGAACTAATGTGTGATGCCAGTGACCATGCCATTGGTGCAGTGTTGGGACAAAGGCATGATAAGCTTCTATACGTCATTTATTATGCCAGTCGTATTTTAAATGACGCACAGAAGAACTACACAACCACAGAAAAAGAGTTACTTGCTGCGGTTTACGCCATTGACAAGTTCAGATCTTATTTAGTAGGATCAAAAGTGATTGTGTACACTGACCATGCTGCTCTTAAATATCTACTCACAAAGCATGATTCAAAATCCAGACTCATAATATGGGTGTTACTTCTACAAGAGTTTGATATAGAAATAAGAGACAGAAAAGGGACAGAGAACCAAGTAGCAGATCACCTGTCCCGAATAGAACCAGTAGAAGGGGCGTCCCTCCCTCTTACTGAGATCTCTGAAAACTTTCCGGATGAGCAACTCTTTGCCATCTAGGAAGTACCATGGTTTGCAGACATTACAAACTACAAGGCTGTGAGATTCATACCCAAAGAGTATAGTAGGCAGCAATCAAAGAAATTGATCACAGATGCAAAGTACTATCTTTAGGATGAACCATATCTCTTCAAGAGATGTGCAGACGGAGTAATCCATAGATGCGTGCCTAAAGAAGAAGCACAGAAGATCCTATGGCATTTCCATGGATCACAATATGGAGGACATTTTGGAAGTGAGCGAACAACCACAACAGTCCTCCAATGTAGCTTCTATTGGCCTACTCTCCATAAAGACTCCCGAGAGTTTGTACTTAATTGTGACAGTTGCCAAAGATCTGGCAATCTGCCTCACAGTTATGCCATGCCTCAACAAGAGATATTGGAGATTGAATTGTTTGATGTATGGGGTATTGACTTCATGGGGCCTTTCCCACCATCATACTCAAACACTTATATTCTGGTGGCAGTGGATTATTTATCCAAATGGGTGGAAGCTATTGCAACACCCACTAATGATACTAAGACAGAGCTGAAATTCCTCCAGAAACATATCTTCAGCAGATTTGGTGTCCCTAGAGTACTAATCAGTGATGTGGGCGCTCATTTCTGCAATAAACAACTTTACTCTGCTATGGTTCGATATGGAGTCAGCCACAGGGTGGCAACTCCATATCATCCACAGACAAATGGGCAAGCTAAAGTCTCTAATAGATAACATAAAAGAATCCTGAAATGGACTGTGATTAACCGTAGAAGGGATTGGGCAAGAAGTTTGGATGATGCTATGTGGGTATACAGAACAGCATTCAAGACTCCTATAGGGACCTCTCCATACCAGCTTGTGTATGGAAAAGCCTGTCACTTGCCAGTGGAACTAGAACATAAGGCCTACTGGGCAACCAGATTCCTAAACCTTGATGCCAAGTTAGCTGGAGAAAAATGATTGCTCCAGTTAAATGTGCTAGAGGAATTCAGACTCAATGCTTTCGAAAATGAAAAATTTACAAAGAGAAAGCAAAAAGATGGCATGATAAGAAACTGTCATCCAGAGTCTTTGAACTAGGACAGAAAGTTCTGCTGTTTAGTTCTAGGCTCAGATTATTCTCCGGAAAATTGAAATCACGGTGGTGAGGTCCATATGTGATTACAAGTGTGTCACCATATGGATACGTAGAGCTTCAGGATAATGATTCTAACAAAAAGTTCATTGTTAATGGACAGAGAGTCAAACACTATCTTGAAAGCAATTTTGAGCAAGAATGCTCAAAACTGAGACTTGATTAAAGCTTAGTAATAGTCCAGCTAAAGATAATAAAGAAGCGCTTGTTGGGAGGCAACCCAACCATTTTGTTAATTAATTGAATTTTACAGGTTCATACTAATTATCTTCAAGGTAAAATAGCAATTGCATGAGTTCACAGAGTTACAGAAGGATTAAGAGGATAAAACAGCAAAAAGAAGCTCACTGATGCGAAAAAGCCAGTAAGAGCTGCTTTGGGCGTTAAATGCCCAAAAGAAGCATCTACTGGACGTTTAACACCAGTAGAGATAGCCATCTGGGCTTAAACGCCAGAAAGAAGCAACTTCTGAGCATTTAACGCCAGATTGGCAGCATCCTGGGCGTTCAGAAAAACGCCCAGTGATAAAGGATTTTCTGGCATTTAACGCCAGCCAGATGCTACAGCTGGGCGTTAAACGCCCAGGAAAAGCTACAAATGGGCGTTAAACGCCCAAAACATGCAGCGTTTGGGCGTTTAACACCAGGATTGTGGAAAGGTGGTAAATTTGTTTTTCACTTCAAAATTTTTTCCATTTTTCATGTTTCAATTCATGATTTCTTGCATAAACATGTTACAAACTCTCATCTTTCAACTTCAATTCCAAAAATTTTTAATCTTAAACATGTTTCTTAATTTTTTTTCAAAATCTTTTCAAACCTTTTTCAAAACTTAATTATCTTTTTGAATTCTTTCCAAATCTTTTTAAATTCTTCTCAAATCTTTTTAAACTCATCATATCTTCTTTTCAAAATTCAGATTTATCTTTTTCAAATATCTTTCATAACTTTTCAAATTTTCAATTATATCTTTTTCCTATCATACTTATCTTTTACAAATCATATCTTCTATCTTATTTTTTTCAAAATTTTCGAAAACCCACCCCCTTCCCTTTAAATCCACATTCGGCCTCCCTCATCTCCTCTACAATTCGAAATTGGCTCGGCTCCTATCCTTCTCCTTTCCTTTCTTTTGCTTGAGGACAAGCAAACCTCTAAGTTTGGTGTGTTTATCCGTGATCACTAAACCAATACCCACCAAGATCATGGCTCCTAAGGGAAAACAAACCACTCCAGGAGGCAAGAAAGAGAATATTCCAAAACTACTTTGGAATCAAGGAAAGTTCTTAACCAAAGAACATTCAGACCATTACTACAAAATAATGGGTCTAAGGTCAGTGATCCCGGAAGTTAAATTCGATCTGAAAGAAGACGAATATCCGGAGATCCAAGAGCAAATTCGAAACAAAAGCTGAGAAATCCTAGCTAATCCTGAAACAAAGGTAGGAAGAAACATGGTTCAGGAATTCTACTCTAATCTGTGGCAAACAGACAGGCAGAGAATAACTGGAACCGCCTTCTATGACTATCAGACTTTGGTCAGAGGGAAGATTGTTCACCTTCACCCTGACAAAAATAGGGAGATCTTTAAGTTACCTCAGCTGAAAGATGACCCAGACTCTTTTAATAGGAGAATGATGAGAACAAATAAGGGCTTGGACGAAATTCTAGAGGACATATGCCTCCCTGGAACCAAGTGGATAACCAGCACAAAGGGTGTCCCAAATCAACTCAAGAGAGAAGATCTTAAACCAGTCGCCAGAGGCTGGCTGGACATCATTGGGCATTCTATATTGTCCACTAGCAACTGCTCTGAAGACACCATCAAAAGAGCAGTAATGATCTATTGCATTATGCTTGGAAAAGAATTGGAAGTTCATCAGCTGATCTCTTGTGAACTTTACACAATTGCAAACAAGAACTCCAAAGATGCCAAATTGGCTTATCCAAGCTTAATATCTATGCTATGTAAATATGCTGGGGTGAAGATGGGAGTAACTGAGTATATCTCAGTTGAGCGACCAATCACCAAAAAGTCAATGGAAGGACAAAAAATGCAGGACGACCCCATCAAGAGGAAAGCACAGGAGTTCCTCCCGGAAATTCCTCAAATTGAATACTGGGAGCGTCTTAAAGCATCTGTCACCATGTTGCAAGAAGATATGGAGCAACTGAAGGAAGAACAGCAAAATCAAAAAAGCATGCTTTGCAAACTGCTTAAGGAACAAGAAGAGCAAGGGCATGAACTGAAGCAACTGAAGCGTCAGAAGCTGTCTCTTGAAGGGCCAAGCACCCCACAGATTAAAGGAGCATCCACTTCTCAAAATAAAAGTTGTTGAGTCCTAATCTTAGCCTTAACTCTGTGATAGTTGTTCTTATTAGGAATTTA
>NC_029778.3:45320251-45320497 GCF_000817695.3 Arachis duranensis
TTTTTCTCATCATCATCAAACATGAATAAAATAGTAGATTTTTAGAATAAAGAGGCAATATTTTTTTGAGTTTTTAATAAGTAAAATTCTAATTATTTAGATGTGGTGACAATACTTTTTGTCTTCTGAATGAATGTCTGACAGTGCATATTTTTTATATTGAATTTTATGAATGTTAAAATTGTTGGCTCCTGAAAGAATGATGAACAAGAGAAATGTTATTGATAATCTGAAAAATCATGAAAT
>NC_029778.3:45320506-45360491 GCF_000817695.3 Arachis duranensis
AGTGAGAGAGAGAGAGAGAGAGAGAGAGAGAGAGAGAAGGAGCAGTAGAAAAAGCCAATAGCCCTTAAAACTAAAAGGCAAGGGTAAAAAGGATCCAAGGCTTTGAGAATTAATGGATAGAAAGGCCCAAGGAAATAAATCTAGGCTTAAGCGGCCAAATCAAGCTGTCCCTAACCATGTGCTTGTGGCATGCAGGTCCAAGTGAAAAGCTTGAGACTAAGTGGTTAAAGTCGTGATTCAAGGCAAAAGAGTGTGCTTAAGAACTCTGGACACCTCTAATTGGGGACTCTAGCAAAGCTAAGTCACAATCTAAAAATGTTCACCCAGTTATGTGTTTGTGGCATTTATGTATCCGGTGGTAATATTGGAAAATAAAATAATTAGGGCCACGGCTAAGACTCATAAAGTAGCTGTGTTCAAGAATCAACATACTAAATTAGGAAAATCAATAATACTATCTGAATTCTGAGTTCCTAATGGATGCCAATCATTTTGAATTTCAAAGGATAAAGTGAGATGCCAAAACTGTTCGAAAGCAAAAAGCTACTAGTCCCGCTCATCTAATTAGAATCTGAGCTTCACTTAAAACTTTGAGATATTATTGTTTTTTTTATTTCTTTTTATCCTATACTATTTGTCTAGTTGCTTGGGGACAAGCAACAGTTTAAGTTTGGTGTTGTGATGAGCGGATATTTTATACGCTTTTTGGGGGTAATTTCATGTAAATTTTAGTAAGTTTTAGTTAGTTTTTAGTATATTTTTATTAGTTTTTAGGCAAAATTCATATTTCTGGACTTTACTATGAGTTTGTGTGTTTTTCTGTGATTTCAGGTATTTTCTGGCTAAAATTGAGGGAGCTGAGCAAAAATCTGATTCAGGCTGAAAAAGGACTGCTGATTCTATTGGATTCTGACCTCCCTGCACTCGGAATGGATTTTTTGGAGCAACAAGAGTCCAATTGGCGCGCTCTCAATTGGGTTGGAAAGTAGACATCCAGGGCTTTCCAGCAATATATAATAGTCCATACTTTGCGCAAAGATAAACGACGTAAACTGGTGTTTAACGCCAGTTCCATGTTGCATTCTGGCGTTGAACGCCAGAAACAGGTTGCAAGTTGGAGTTAAACGCCAGAAACAGGTTACAACGTGACGTTTAACTCTAGAATCAGCCTAGGCACGTGAGAAGCTCAAGTCTCAGCCCCAGCACACACCAAGTGGGCCCCAGAAGTGGATTTTTACACTATCTATCTTAGTTTACTCATTTTCTGTAAACCTAGGTTACTAGTTTAGTATTTAAACAACTTTTAGAGACTTATTTTGTATCTCATGACATTTTTAGATCTGAACTTTGTACTCTTTGACGGCATGAGTCTCTAAACTCCATTGTTGGGGGTGAGAAGCTCTGCAGCGTCTCGATGAATTAATGCAATTATTTCTGTTTTCTATTCAAACACGCTTATTTCTATTTAAGATATTCATTCGCGCTTCAATATGACGAAGGTGATGATCCGTGACACTCATCACCATTCTCAACCTATGAACGCGTGCTTGACAACCTCCTCCATTCTACATTAGATTGAATGAGTATCTCTTAGATTCCTTAATCAGAGTCTTCGTGGTATAAGTTAGAATCCATTGGCAGCATTCTTGAGAATCCGAAAAGTCTAAACCTTGTCTGTGGTATTCCGAGTAGGATTCAGAGATTGAATGACTGTGACGAGCTTCAAACTCGCGAGTGTTGGGCGTAGTGACAGACGCAAAAGGATCAATGGATCCTATTCCAGCATGATCGAGAACCGACAGATGATTAGTCGTGCGTTGACAGCGCACCTGGACCATTTTCACTGAGAGGACGGATGGTAGCCATTGACAACGGTGATCCACCAACACACAGCTTGCCGTAGGAGGAACCTTGCGTGCGTGAAAAAGAAGACAGGGAGAAAGCAGAGATTCAGAAGACAAAGCATCTCCAAAACTCCAACACATTACTGCGTAACAAATACTCATTTCATGCTCTTTCACTTTTTACAACTAAAACTAAAGAACCCTGTTGGTATCCTGACTAAGAATAATAAGATAACCATATCTTGCTTCAAGCCGGCAATCTCCGTGGAATCGACCATTACTCACGTAAGGTATTACTTGGACGACCCAATGCACTTGCCGGTTAGTTGTGCAAAATTACATAGTGTGAGTGTAATTTTTGTGCACCACCTCCCCCGGTTGCATACGCCTATTATCTGTATCCACAAAGCATCCTTTGAGATTGGCAGGATTTTGGGGCCCATCAGCGATCTAGGTTACACGGTCGTCGTGGGCTTTCATCACAGTCTCCTTAAATAGGCATTGATTTCATAGCAGAGAAGGTTTAGTATTATTTAAATATGAACCACAAATTTAAATAATTGTGAGGGTTTAAAAAACTCAAGAGATTTTCAAAATGTATCTGTCGACCCACTGAGAGCAGTCATCCATCTTAGTGTGCGTCTTCTCAAAAATTTGCTTCGAGTGAGTGCGCGACCCATTTCGCTCTTCTGTCAACACATATTAGAAAAACTTGGAGTTATTGTACATCATATTTATAAATAATAAAGCAAACGATGACTAACACAATTAATTTATATAAACGATTTTCTTGGTCATCGTCTGTTATGTGGTGGATCCCCTAGTGTGCAAAAATTTTTCGGTGTTGGATGCTCGACTGTATTGTGCCTTAGCCCGAGTTGCCCTAATTTCAAACTTTCGACACTTATTAAAGTAGATTAGTGAATTAACTATTAGACTAATCCAAGGTGGTTATTACCTCGATAAAGTTACTAAGCTCAATAGTGTGATCCATTTTATTGATGAATATAAAATAAACCACAATGCACGGAGGGAATATGAATATATGATACAATTAGATTTAGATCTTTGACATTCTAGGGGAACCCACTTTTGGCTTTATTCTGATTCCCAAATTCTCCCTTGTTTTTCCAAGAAAATATTTTAGTTCGGGCTCTCACTCACCCAGATTTAAGCGCTTTCTCTCAAACAAAACAGATAGTTTCAAATCAATATGATAAGCTAGGGTTAAACTACAAAGTTGAATGACGGTCTCTCATTTTAATCCGTTGATTTTAGAAGTTTAGAACGACTTCAAGTAAAATCACACGCAGCTCAATAGTTTGATCGATCTTGCAGATGAACCATTTGATGTATATGAAGTATGAACCGTATAATGATTGACATTAAACCCCTCTTTTTGGCTTTATTCTTGATACCCCCATTTAAGCAAAACTTTCTCTCAAGGCTGACCTGCAACAAGTTTTCTCGCTTATCCTCCATATTCGTGGCTTTTGATGCCATAACATATGGCTCTTTTTCTTTTCTCCTCCTTTTATTTTCTCTTTCCCATTTCTTTCCACTTCCTCAAAATTTCAACCATTTTATAAGCATATACCTAAAACAATTGAAAGGCGTAATAACAAAGTTGGAGATAAGAACGACAGCCAAACACCACAAGATTATAATCTGAAGGTGTAAATTCCCTTGCTTTTTAGTAAAGGAGTTTTAGACAAATTTCTGTAAAAGAATCACAAAAACAAAACTTTGTTCAAAAGCACAAGCATTTAAAGATATAAAAGAAATGTAATGCACAAGAAAGAATACCACCATATGCACGTCTTAAAGATATACACATCTGAATCTCGTAGACCCTCCCACCAGTCCACCACCATGCTCCATGCATACCAATAAGGAAAAGCCTAAAGTAATGTATAGAAAAGTTCGAAGCATAGAAATACCCAACCACGATTTACTGTTAGTGAGAATTTTAAAAGCTTTTATTATTATTTATTTTTTTAATGACACATTTAAATGACTCCTTAAAACATATGTTAACAAATCTAAAATATATAAATTCATTAGTGATTAATAAAAACTTATTCCACCGGTTAACTCAAAAATTTGAACGGACACGGTATGCAATAAAATAGATGATCATGAGGACCACATAATCATCATCCTCTCATTGTTATCACCTTCCACCTGACACCCACAATGATGAGTGAGTGACGAGGTAAATAGATTTTAGGAATTTTACCCTGAAGCGTCCTTAAGGATATTATCAAGATTACTGGAAATTTCAAAGTTCTTTTCTCTTTTATCCCAATAAATAGTAAATACATTGCAAAAATATAAAAAATTTCAAATTTGTTTACTTTCCAGTTAAATGTTTCCATATTAAACGACTTAACAAGCGTCGTTTTATCTAATTCCAGTAATTATTCATAGGAACATTCTCTGAAGTCTGAATGCGCAAAGTACAAGAACAAATGGGGAAAAAGGTAAAGTGTGATTCGTCAAGAAAAAAAAAGCAGTCTCAAGATCCACACTATACCGTAGCCCGTGTGTTTTCATGTAACCCGTCTTATATAGCTACTCTACTACTACTAGTATTAACTACAAAGTAATATAAACCTTGTGGAACTTGATTGCATTTTGATGAATATGCTAAAGTTGAACGGGAAAAATACACCATACAATGAGCACTACTAGAAAAGTAGGGGAAAAAATGTAACAATTGAAAGCTAATCCTTTGGTGAAAAATGTGACTCTTTTTCCTTGTGTGATTTTGGTTAATGAGCCCTTAAAATATAAATTCTCAAACAAAAACAAGCAAGCAAAAACTAAAGATAGCAACAGAACCTTTGGCAAAACGAAAATTTTGCATTTTCTAAGATTCTCATTCTGCAATTGTAGCCCACGCTTAAGAGATGAGGTTATTTGAGCAAAATCTATCACATCTTCTACAAACGAACAAAGCAAAAGCGAAATATTAAAGCAAATTGGTCGGCTTCATCATCTTTAACCTTTAACTTTACCCTACTCTATCTCTGCAATATGCTCAATGCTGCTTTTATTTTCATCTCCAAACCCAAAACACCAACCTTTAGCAGACTCTGTTCCCACTTTATGCAATGTATAAGAACCCCTAAAGTTACAAACCTAAGGAAAAAAAATATGTGAAAAGAAGCAAACAAATTCTCACTCCATTTTCGACTCCACCATCCCTCGAGCAAAAAATCTCAAACCAACAAACACAAACATCAGCTGATCAGCATTGCAAAAATGGAGATATTATCACAATTGTGGTCACTGTTAGGGTTACTCACCGTTCTGCAAAATGTGCTTCCATCTCAGATTCTCTCTCTGCTTCACTCTGTATACGAATCAGCACAAGATCTGCTATCTCCTTACGCTTACGTTGAGATCCCTGAGTTCAACGGCTACTGCGGCGTCGACCTCAACGACCTCTACCGCCACGTGCACCTCTACCTGAACGCAGCCGCGTCTGCCTCCCCCGCCGCCTCGTGCCGCCGCGTCACGCTCTCCCGTTCACCCTCCTCCTCCCGCGTCACCTTTGCCGTAGCGCCAAACCACACCGTCCACGACTCCTTCGGCGGCCACCGCCTCTGTTGGACGCACCACGTCGACGGCGTACAAGACTCCCTGGACGAGAAACGAAGCTTCACTCTCCGTCTACCGAAGCGCCACAGACAGGCGCTACTGCCGTCCTACCTCTCCCACGTCACCTCACGCGCGGAGGAGTTCGAGCGCGTGAGCCGCGAGCGCCGACTCTTCACCAACAACACAACCGGCTCCGGTTCCTTCGAGTCCGGATGGGTTTCCGTCCCGTTCCGCCATCCCTCAACCTTCGAAACCCTGGCTCTCGAGCCAGAACTCAAGAAACAAATAAAAACCGACCTCGTTTCGTTTCAAAACGGCAGAGAGTTTTACCACCGGGTTGGGCGTGCGTGGAAGCGGGGGTACTTACTCCACGGTCCACCCGGTTCCGGTAAATCGAGCCTCATAGCAGCTATGGCTAACTTCCTCTGTTACGACGTATACGACTTGGAACTCACAAAAGTTTCGGATAACTCTGAGCTGAGGTCGCTACTAATCCAAACGACGAACCGCTCCATTATTGTTATAGAAGACATTGACTGTTCCGTGGACTTAACCGCTGACAGAACGACGAAGAAGCAACCGGCCAAGTCGTTTAAGAAGTGCAAAACGACGATGTCGTCTTCGGGTTGTGAAGATAGTGGGAGGGTTACGCTTTCAGGGCTCCTGAACTTCACGGACGGGTTGTGGTCGTGTTGTGGCGAGGAGAGGATTGTGGTGTTCACTACGAACCACAGGGATAGCGTGGACCCTGCGCTGGTTCGGTGTGGGCGCATGGACGTGCACGTGAGCCTTGGCACGTGCGGGTTCCATGCATTCAAGGAGTTAGTTAGGAACTACCTCGGGGTTGAGTCTCATGCGTTGTTCGATGCCGTGGATGCGTGTATTAGGTCGGGTGGGTCCCTCACGCCGGCGCAAGTTGGGGAGATCCTATTGAGGAACAGAGGGGATGCTGACCTGGCGATGAAGGAGGTTGTGGCAGCGATGCAAGGGAGGATGCTGGCTCTTGCGGCCGCTGGAGGCGGTGGCGGGGATCAGATGGATAATGAGGATGTAGTGGCGGCGGTGTCAGTAGGGACTAGGTCGCCGGAGAGTGTATTAATGATAGGGTCGCCGGAGAATTGGGACACGGCGATGGGTGGGCGAAAGAGAAAGGAGAGTGTTAATGGGTCGAATGGGTGCGAAAAGAAGGTAAAGTTTTTCGTGAGGTTGAAGTCGTTGACTAAGTCTGACTCTGGTAAATGTGGTGTTTTTGAGAGAGGAAAACATTGAAACTTTACTTTTTTTTTTGTCTTGGACTAGAAAAGTTTAACGTTCACGGGTGTGGATTTTTCAGCCGTGTTCGGGTTAGGTTTTATTTTTTCTGGTGGTAGGAAAGACATTAATTAGGTTGGTGTGATTAGTATTTTTATTTTATTTTTTATGTAAAGCGGCTTATTGTTCAGCTAATTACTGCGTATGGTTTTTGGTTAAGGATATTGTTACAGACGAGGCCCAATAGTCATAGTTACGATAATAGAAATCCTAATTAATCTTTTAGCGGAAACGAATTAAAAAAGGAATAAAGTATCAATCAGCGAGGACGTTACAGAATCAAGACTTTAAATCTGATTTGAAATTAAAAAAGTCCTAAGGTAAAGGAAAAATCCACCTTGAGGCTTGAGGTAAGCATCTTCTAAGATAATAACAAAGACACTTAGATTGTGTTTGTTTACAAACACAAAATATTAAACTAAAGACATAGAAATAGATGAAACATGAATAGAAATTGATCCGTACCTTAGAAAATTGATCCAACGTTATATTTTAGAGTTGTTAGGTCAAATTCGGTCAAAGAAGAGTGATTCGCGTTATACCTCGACTTACGTCCCAAGAATCTCGGGATTACAACAAGCACCTTTTTCAGCATAAATATCAATACACAAACGACCTAGTAGGCACAGAGAACAAACGGAACATAAAAAATCACACAAAAACAAAGTTTAGTAAAGCATCGTGATTATTATTATTATTTCTTGATCGTGAATTGACTTAAACATCGGAGTCTTTTTTGTAAGTTCTCCACATTGCTCGAACGAGGAAGAAACTCGTGGTGCAGCACACAGAAAAAGGACGTTGCTATTACTCTTCCAGCTGCATCCGACCAATACCTCGTAGCCCAGTTCCAGACAAGAACATTTGGCGCTCACCGTGGGGCTGAGTTTATTTAAATTAACCCCCACAAACACTTTACCTTTTTTGTTGCAGAAACATGGCTGATGACACCGTGCCTCAGACTCCTCCTCCCTGAGTTGGTAGCCATGAATGCTACCCTCCTCGCTGAGGTTAAGAGAATGGCCGATCTCTTAGAGTCAATTCACGACGGAGGTCCAACACGGAGGATCCTAAGAACACGACCTCAAACGGCACACAATCTCAGGCAGGTTCCCAGAAGATCACCCCGCCAAAAGAAAAATTGACGATAGATAATCTTTTTTGGAATATATCGTCAAATTCCAGATGCCGAAGAACTTTGTGTTGCCTACTGCACTCAAGCCATATGAAGGATTTGGAGATCCTTGCGTCCATATTAAGAAATTTCAATCCATGATGTTCTTTAATGGTGCCTTTGACCCTATATTCGGTCGATCTTTTCCAACTTTTTTAGATGCTGCTGCTTTACTTTGGTTTTCTAAGATACATGCAGGTTCAATCTCTTGCTTCGAAGAATTGGCAAGGTATTTCATCGACTACTTCGCAGCTTCAAAAATATATGTGCACGGGTCTGATTACCTCAATAGTATCAAGCAAGGTCTACATGAAAGCTTGAAAGACTATATGACGCAGTTCGCCAAAGCAACTATAGAGATCCCCAACCTCAACCCTGAGGTGCACCTGTACGCACTAAAGAGCGGCCTCTGCCCAGAAAAGTTCCAGGAGACTATAGTTGTTACCAAGGCAAAAACGCTAACAAATATCCAAGAAAAAACTACGAGCCAAATAAAAATTGAAGAACTCCGCGAAGCTCGGCGAATAGAGAAACGACAGCCTTGTGATGCTAGGACATCTTGGCTAGTTTGACAAGCCATTTTAGTTAAATTATAACTTAGTTTCATGCATTTCTTAGGTAATAAGCAAGAATTTGCACTTAATTTCATTGCATGCATTCATGCATCAAAAGTGTGGTGAAATCAGGAGAATGTGAGAGCTTATGAAGCATGATTTAGTTAAGTTAATCAAATAGTTTTTATGGCCTTTAAAAGAAGGTTTTGCATGGTTATGAACTTCAAACTTTGATGCACCTTCTTTGGTTTGTGACAGGGGAAGCTGAGACAGAGACATTGATCCTTGGAGAAGCAAGAATGCAAGCTCATTCAAGGTCAAGGAGCAAACAGCACCCAAACTGGCGCTCTCCACAGGCGGTCTCTAGCAAGCTTGCGGGAGAGCGCCAGCTTTAACACTTAACCTCAACAATTGGCATTCCTTACCAATATTCTCCAGCAAGCCTGCTAGAGAGCGCTAACACCAACCATGCCAGCACCAACCTTCTCAAGACCCTTGTCAAGCACCATCCCAACCTTGTCATGACACCATCCAAACCTCAACACCACACTACACCAAACATGTCAAGGCCATCACCACACCACACTCCAACTTTGTCACAACCACATTGCCTCACCCTCAACCCATGCTCTTCAGCAAGCTTGTTGGAGAGTGCCACTTCCTCATACCGCCACCATAACCTCACCACACCAACTTTGCCACTCACCCTTACTTAGACCACGCTTGTTCCTAGGGCTCTCCAGCAAGCTTGCTGGAAAGCGCCACCTTCATACACCTATGTCCCTCATGACTAGCGCTCTCTAGCAAGCTTGCTGGAGAGCGCCACTCTCTCATACACCAACCACCATGACACCAGCAAATCTTGACACACCCCTTGTCACAAGCAACAACCAATGGCCACGCTCTCAATCTCAAGCTCCCTCAAGAGCACCAAGACAAGCACACCAAGCCCAGTGTCACGCTCGTTTTTGGTGCTCTCCTGCAAGCTTGCTGGAGAGCGCCAATCATCAGCAAAGGCCAGATAGTGTCATGCTCTCAAGGGAAGCTCATGAGCAAACTTAGCACTCTCTTGAAAGTGCCAACATTCGCCTACCACGATCACACTCAAGCTCTCCAGAGAACATCTTCGAGGAACAATTTAAAGGAGGAAATGAAGCCTAGTGCCATGCTCTCAAGTAGCGCTCTCCAGCAAGCTTGCTGGAGAGCGCCAATCCTCATGCACACAACGCTCTCTTGGTGATACTTTTGAAAGAGCGTAGCGCTCTCCTGGAAGGTGCCAGCGCTCGCACCCAAGTTCGCAAGCGAGCGTCTTCGTTGCTTACTTTAAAGAAGAACTAAACCACTTGTACTTGGCGCTCACTTTTTAAGTTCACTAACAAGCGCCAGGCCCAAGCGTCAGAATGAATCCAAAGACCCAGAGGAAGTACATCAAGTAAAGACTTGGGGGAAGCACTATAAATAGATGAATTTTGAACTCATTGGGGGCTTACAGAGTAGACTAGATCACTACACTTTACATTTTCTTGCTTGTACTTAGTTTTCATTTTATTTTTCATTCACTTTCAATTTCTTTCAAGTTTTCTTAGAGTGATGATCAACTAAACCCCCCACTCATTAGGGGGAGGAGCTCTGTTTTAATTCTAATAAATTAATGAAATTCTTCTTATTCTCAATTCGCTTGTTGTTATCTAAGGGAAAGCTTTTGTGCTTCAAAGATCCAATCACTACTGAGAGTTTGGATCTACTTGAATCTCTATGTGAGCCTCGAGAAAGAGATCATAGGATTCAGTTTGAGGCTTCTCCCTCATAACTCTTTTGATCAATACATTCTTAGTTGGTATGTGACACATAACCTCTTTGAATTGAGATCCTAAGGGTTGTATAGCTCTTGGATTAGAAATTGAGCTTCACCTCTTCTAATGAATAATTAGATCAAGAGATTGGCAATTGATTGTGTTAAGAGAAATTGAGTTGCCAAGAGATTGGAATTCAATTATTTATAATCCGCTATAGATCTACTTCATATGATTGAGAAAAAAGTTGAGACCCATAATTCACGAAGGATCATAGCATCTCCAATCCCTAATGAATCTCACCCATTGTATTTCTTCACTTTAATTCTTCTGAATGTCTAATTTCCTTTAATTCCCAATACCCAAAACCCCTTTACTTTCATGCAATTTACAATTCATTGTCATTTACATTTTTGCCTTTATTTTCTTGCCATTTAAGTTTCCGCTCTTTACTATTTCGCAATTTACTTTCAGCCTTTTATTATTTAGTCATTTAGATTCAGCACTTTTACCTTTTATGTCATTTACTTTTCTGTTGAGTTAATCACTCAAAATATCAAATATTTGTTTGACTAGAGAAATCATTTAACTAAAGTTGTTTAATCCATCAATCCCTGTGGGATCGATCTCACTCAACAATGAGTTATTACTTGACGATCCGGTATACTTGCTGGAGGAATTTATGTTACGTAAATTCTACTCATCAAGTTTTTGGCGCCGTTGCCGGGGATTGATTTAGATTGACAATGATTAAGTTGGTGATACTCTAGATTAAACACTTTTCTTTCATTTTGTTTAAGCACACTAACTGTTTGACACTTTGTGTCACCTAACTCTCACAACACTCTAGCACTAGAGTGTTCTTTTTTTTGCATTTGGTTTGTTTTTGTTTTGCGTATGCTAGGAGGAAGGAAAGCAATATCAACTTCCTTTTATTCTGAGCCAAAAAGAACTCTTCTAAGATTGAGAAGAGAAGCTAGAGGGAAGAGAGTAGTTGGTGATAGTTTAGCTTTCATCATGTTTTAGGTTAGAATTTTAGAGAGAGAAGCTCTCCCTATTCTCTAGAATTTAGGGTAGTTTAGGTTAAATCTTCTTAAATCCAAGTTTTAATTCTTGTTTTTGCTCAATTTCCTTTACATTCCCTTGTTCTATTGTCTTAATCCTCTTAGTTTTTCGTGTTAATTCCTTTATTTTGCCAATTTTAATTCATGAACTCTCTTATAGATTTTGGTTCCATTTTAATGCAATTTTATGTTTCCATGTCTTTTTATATTTATCTTAATTGCTATTGTTAATTTCTTGCTTATGTTAGTTATAGTTTCTATTAATTCTTGCATTTTGTGATATTTACTTTTATTGCACTCTAGGTGTTTGATAAAATGTTTTCACTAGTTATAGAGTAGTTTTATATACTCTTGGCCTAGGTTAAGGAAATTAGGTGACCTTGAGTCATTGGGTCTCATTAAATTGGTGATTGAGAATTCTTAGTGGTCAATTTGATACCCATTAACACTAGCCTACTACTAAGTCAATTAGTAGCTAGGTTGGGACTTATGGGTTGATGTTGATCCAGCCTATTTGAGTTACTTCAAGCATAGAAGTAGACTTGATGGGTTGGTCCCTCATAATTGTCAACATATGGTTTGTAGACAAGGATGGTGATCTCAATTTTCATGCCTTAGCCAAGAGTTCTTTTCCATTCCTTTATTAGTTAATTGTCATTTATTTTCTTGTTATTTACTTTTCTTGCCAATCACCAAATCAAACCCCCCATTTTTCCTTCATAACCAATAATTGAGTACTTCATTGCAATTTCTTATGAGACGACCTGAGGTTTGAATACTTCGGTTTATTTTATTGGAGTTTTTACTTGTGACAACCAAATTAAAACTTTGATTGAAGGTTGTTTGTCGGTTGGGACTATACTTGCAACGGAATTATTTTGTGAAAATTTCTAACCGACATAAATCCTTCGATAAAAATAGAAATTGAAACACTAAAAGACACCAAACTTAAAAATTTTGAAATCAAAAAAGAGAAAATAACTCAAAAGAATTCGAACAAAAAAAGCAAACAAGAACAATTTTTGAAAAATAAGAAATAAAAAATCAACCAAAACCAAAGATACCAAACCTAAAAATTGAAACAAAGTTTGAAAAAGAGAGAAAGATGACTAAGATGAACTTTTGAAAAATTTTAAGAAAAGAAAACAAAGAAGGTTAAAAAATTTAACAAGAAAAACAATTAAAAGAAAAACTAGAAAAAAGTACATAATCTAAGTAACAAGACAACTGGTAGTTTGTCAATCTCAAATGATCCCCGGAAACGGCGCCAAAAATTTGGTACGCGAAATTAGAACTCGCACAACTTCACTGGCAAGTGCATCGGGTCATTCAAGTAATACCTCATGTAAGTGAGGGTCGATCTCACGAGAATTGTTGGATTGAACAAGTAATAGTTATCCTGCAGGTCTTAGTCAGGCAATTAGAGAAAGGGTTGTTGATTGTTGAATTCGCATAAAACAATAATAAAGAAAACAGTAAAAATTGGTGTAGAAACAATAATGAGCAACCAGCTAAGGTCTCAGAGATAATTACCTTTCTGGATTAATATTTCTTACCAATTATTTTAATAATGAATGATTCATTCTATGACAAACTATAAATTATTAAAACCTATTTCCTTAGCGAATTAATCTCCTCCAATCCTACTCAAAATGCCACAGACAAGGTCAGATCTTTCGGATCAGAGGGTGAAGTTCAGAAAACTAGTTTAGCGCCACAAAAACCTCAATTACCCCAAAGCTAACCAGATTATGTCACGTATCCAATTAGGTCAGACAGATTGCGATTTAGGAGGGATGTTTTCAAGTTGTAGCTTAAGTGACCTTGTTTCGAGTATCACAATAACTCATGTAGAAAAAGGGACATACCTAGTCTCATTAGAATGAAGAACGAAAACACACCTTTGAACTAAATCAAATATATATTAAAATAGAATAGTAATGATATTAATCCATAGAGATAAGTAGAGCTCCTAACCTTAACCTAGAAAGTTTAGTTACTCATGCTTTACAGAGAAGACAAAAAAACATAAAGAGGATCTATCTGTCTCTGTCTGTCTGTCTCTGTCTGTGTCTCTGAACCTAAGTGATCTCCTCTTTAAATAGTAAAAGATAACTCTAAAAAGATGTTAATTTTAATTTAAAAGTTAAAAAGATAAGACTAGATAAGCTAAGGAGTGCAAAAATCCACTTTGGTCATGTGCTTCGATTAAGCATGGCATTCAACTTGGAGAAATGGGTGTTGAACGCCCATTTGGGGGTGAGCTCGCTATCTTTTGCTCCCTGGCTGACGTTGAACACCAGTTTTGGACGTTCAACTTGGGATGTTGGTCCTTCTTAGGTGTTGAACACCAGAAGTGGACATTTAACGCCAGTTTTGGCAATCATTCTGGAAGAGAAGTATAGACTATTAGGCTGCGTTTGTTTACAAAGACAGGACACTGAGACATGGACACAGAGACACAAAATCATATTTGACAGAGGAGACATGGACAGAGACAGTGTGTCCAGAGACACTGAGTTAGTGTATTTTGTGTCCATCCTGACAGGAAGGACACAGAGACACTAACAAGGGACACAACTTATTTTTCATTCTTTTTTTCATTATTTTTGTTAATTTTTCATAATTATATTTTTTATTATTATATTTTTCATCTCAAATTTTTTGAATGAAAAAATGAGAATAAATTAGATTCTCATAATTTGTTCTAGTTTATCACCAAACAGAATACAAAAACACAAAATTTTGTGTCTCTGTCCATCAGTGTCTTATCCTGTCCTATTCTTAGAAACAAACGCAACCTTATATATTGCTGGAAAGCTCTGGAAGTAGCCTTCCAACACCATTAAGACCGCATCAATTGGATCTCTATAACTCAAGATATGCACATTCGAATGTATGGAGATCAGAATTGACAACATCTGTTATCCTTTCTTCGTCTCTGAACAAGATTCTGCCAAATTCGCAAAAAATGACCTAAAATCATAGAAATAATGCAAAAACTCAAAGTAGCATCTAAAAGATGAATTTTGCACTAAAAATACTAAAAATGAACAAAATATAACAAAAAATATTAAAAAATGCTATGAAAAAGAGTATAAGATGCTCACACATTACTTGGAAGCTGGGAATTCACTTGGTGAGGAGTTGGAGGCTTGGAGCTTGCAGAAAGGGGCATTTGGAGGTATTTTTGGATTAGGAAGGAATCGGTCAAGGTATGATTTTAGTTTTTCATATTTAATGTATAATGTTAGATGAAATCTTAGGTTAGTTAACCATAGGATAAGTTGAATTATGTGAATGGTGCGTGTTTAGTGGATATAGTAGGTAATTGTTGAGTTTGATGTGAATTGTGGTTGGAAATTAGTGTGTGGTATTGGCAAATTATATGTTGAGATGATTGTAGTGTCGTTGGTATTGAATATAAATTAAAAGGTTGGGTTTGATAGTGAAGTGGTTGGAATTGATGCAATTCTTATATAAATGTATATATGAGATGAAAATGATGTTAAATTGATGATGAAGAATTAGTATTTTGAGTGATTAAGTGATTAGTAGGTAGTGGATTAATGTTTGATAAATTATGAGAATGCTTGAGATGGTATGGTTATGATTTGGTTGGTTTGGATTGGAAAATTTGGTAAAAACTTGAGGATTTGGGTTTTGGTAAAAATACAATTTTTAACCAATTTTGTCGCGCTGTAACCTGTCTCTCGGAACCTCAAATTTGGTGAAACTTATCTTAAATAAAAATTGGATCCGAGTAGTTTACGATGTTCTAAGAACGAAATAAAAATAATTTTTGACGAAAACGTTATGCACGTTTGAAGTTTGGGTTTAAAAACACAATTTTGTAGAAAATTATAATTTCTGGTGTGCATGTGTACGCATACTATCGTGCACACGCACGGAGTAGAGCATTGGTGAGACTCGTGCATACGCACGAGGGTTGTGCGTACGAACACACTAGGGATTTTGTAAGTTGTGTGTACGCACACTATGATGCGTATGCACAGAATGGGATTTTCAACTGGTGCATGCGTACACACAGTACTATGCATACGCATAATGCCCTACTTTATACTAAAACTTTATTTTTAACTGTTCGACCTTCCCATCAAGCTTGTGACCCTCCAAAACCAATGTTTTGTTGAAAATTCACGATTTTTGAACTATCAACTATTCTTCTAGTTTTTTTCAAACATTTGAAAACTCTGTTTAAGGTCCTATGTCTAGGTTTTAGGCTACAGAATATGTAAGTTTGGTGATGGAGCTAGTTTTGATATCGAAGGAGATTTGAAAAGTGAATGCTTGACTTGATGAGATATTAACAGTGATCAATGAGACATGATTGAGAATAATGTTGATATTTATGAATTATGATTGAAATATTTACTCAAATTATGTATTTGAAAATTATCTAAGACACGAGTTTTCTTGGGTGAAAGTAGTGACTTGTCACCACTTGTTCTAGATTGAGACTCGATACTCTGTTAAATAACTATCGCAAGATGTGACTGGGCACTTTAACTCCCCGAGTTCTCTCCCATGGTCCTGTTTACACACACACACACACACACACACACACACACACACACACACACACATATATAAATATATTTGAACTTGGGGTTTTTTACATGGATATTTTTGAGCTTGGGGATGTGTGCATAGAGAATCTATCTAATGGTTAGCTACCGGATATGTCGGGTTTGGCTATATAACCGACAGATGAGACTCATTAGTCATAAGATAGACATACATCATATGCATTTGTATGTTTTTCTTGAGTGTGCATTGTTTGGTTTGCCTAACTGCTTAGCCATGTTTATTTGTTACTTGCTGTACCTGTTCTCTATCTGTGTTTTCTTTGTTTAATTTATATGTGTATGTATTTCTGAGAGACCTTCTTTTGCTGGAGGTGTGATGAGGGTTGTTCCATCTAGAGGTTAGGAGGTTTGAAGGAAGCAAAAGGTGCAGAGTTAGGTTAGAACTAGATTCCTATAGATAGATTACTGAATTTCTGGTTTAGTATAATCTTTAAGTAAAAATCGGAGAGTCAGAGTTCTAAAAATGCCTTTGGCTTTCTCAGGACATTATTTATTGTCCATGCGATCACCTTTACCATGCTAAGAACCCCCCGATTTTCATTCCATACATATATTGTTGTTTTTCAGATGCAGAACGCTACTGGAGGCTCTGTTGAAGCGATAATCTACTTTAGACTTTGTGTTTTGTACTATATATATATATATATATTCTCCACCTTGTATATATTTGTATTTTGGTTATATGTATGTATATGTATACTCTGGTCGGTCTTGGCATTGTAAGTCGAGTATGGAGCTTGATATCTATCTCTTTTGGAATTATGTTCTTTATATATATGCTATCCTTTCCGTTCGCTCTTTGTCATCCATTTTATGCTTACTAGATGCGAGAGGTGCGATTATCTATTACGCTTTTGTTTAGCTTTTTTTTCAAGATTCCTAGTTATAACTCCTTTCAACTATATATGTATATGTCTTTTAGTTTTAGAGATCGTAATACCTCACCACCTCTTATTTACGACTTAAGCGGAAAGCTCTGTGTGGTGGGGAGTTACGTTTCTCCTCATCATCTTCCGTGTCATCTTCTTTTTCATCTTTTTTCTTCATCTTCTCCTTCTTATTTTATTTTCTCAAAATTCTTCTTGATTTACTCTCTTGAGAGAAATAAAACCAAAAAGAAGGAATGTGAAGAAGAAGGAAGAGGAACACGAAGAAAAAGGAAGAGGAATGCGAAGAATGAGGCGGAGAAACGCGAAGAAGTAGAAGAAGAAGGAGGAACAAGAGAGGAATGCGAGAATGTTTACGTAGTTAGAGCGTGTTTTCACGCTCCACTAATGAAACTGATTTTGTAACATTCTTACTATCAGAATATCACGCTTTTGGCTGCGCCACTCAGATAGCGAGGATATTACGACGACTTCTATATACTTAATAATAAATAGGAGCCTTTAACTCAAAAAATTGTATCGTTGTTTCCTTTTAAAAATCGAAAGTTCTCTTTTACTTTATACAAACATACATATACATATACAGAAAACTTCTTACAAATATTATATGCATACAATTCATACAAATTTTATCCCTCTTACAAAAATATCGTGACAAAGGCGAGGGGAGAAACTATGACCAATATATCCAAACAAAACAGCACAGCTAAGAAATCACCAAAACTTCACATAGCTTCCTCCTTTGTCCTGAAAAGAGAAGTCTGTAGATGGGTGAGAACATTATCCTCGCAGGTTCTTAGTAGAGAGTTTAAGAATTATCATAAGAGGATATGCATAAAAGAAGAATGAATTTTAAAAGCAAAGATCATCATTCGTCTTGTGAACTTTTTCAAAACCACAACAATTAATTATCCAAAATTCAAAGTTCTCTTTTTTAATTATAAGAATTTCCAAGCTCAAATAATATCCCATAACATAATCAAGTACAACCTCGGGCACAATACAAAATCAACTCACGACCTCTGGCCAACATATAAACAAATCACCACTCGGTATCAAAATAGAATCCATCACAGGCACAAACAATATAAGACAAACACAATTAGAGAACAGTTACAGCAAGTACCACAATTAACAGTTATAAAGAATTCATCAATAGGCAAATCAAAACACTTAGGCACACCCAAACAATAGCAAACAAATACAGTATGATGCATGCCTGTTCTATTGGCCATGAGCTCACGTGTTGATTACATTGCCAGAACCTAACACATCCGGTAGCTAACCTGGATATCGTCTCTCAACACGAACGAAATTCTCAACCTTCTAGAAGGGAATCTTCACCCTTCCAATCAGAGAAAGACTGTGATGTAATAATAGAGAATCCTCAACCTAACTCGTTCATACAATAGCCAGAAATTGAATCGAAGAGAATCCTCAACCTTCTCCATTCAATTCCCCTAATGTAACAAGAAAGGGAATCCTCAATCCCTCTTGTCCACCGCAACAAGAGAGAGAATCCTCAACCTCAACTTGTCTATCGCAGCAAAAGAGAGAATCCTCAATCTCAACTTATCTATTCGTGAGCGGGACAAAGCCAACGTTTTCACCACATCAATCCAAATCTCATTTCCATCAAACATAACCAAGATTATAATCAGGATCACAATTCTTTATAATCATATTTCAATCAAATATAATCTTAATCATAACCAAAAATTAAATTAATAATACAGAATTGAATCGAAGGGAATTCTCAACCTTCTATCCAACTCCCCGATACGACAAGAGAGGGAATCATCAACTTCAAGTTTATCCACCGCAACAAAAAAAGGAATCCTCAATCTTAACTTGTCTATCGCAACAAGAGAGAGAATCCTCAATCTCAACTTGCCTATTCTCAAAACCCTTTGATTAATAAATAATTAACTTTTTGAATCTTTAACTAAATAAATGAATCTCTTTTCGTTTTTACTCAAAACTAAATAAGTAAATCATGAACCCATTTCCCAAATCAACCAAATCGAAAGTCCAAAATTAACTTTAATAATCTATTTCATGTTTAAACATTTGAATTCAATTATTTTTGAAAACCACTAAAAACTTTCAAAGCTTTTCCCCAAGGACCCAAAATATAATTCTTTGCTTAAATCAACCCAAGCCAAAATAAGTTATTATATTATATCAAATTACCTTAAATCAAGATTTATTAAATTAAATTCTACGACAAAGTCTTTAAATTTAGAGGGGCAACAACCAATTTCATTTCTTTAAATTCATTAAAAACCTTAAATCATAACTCTTTAATTCATATCAATTCAGTAAAACTCATTTCCATTCAATCGAATACCTGGAAACAGAATCATTTTTGTAATTAGCCAAACCAAATTGAAAAGCAAGTTAAATCCTCATTTTCGCTCAACTCAAAACCCTAAACTAACTTCAAAACCTGTTTAAGTTTAAGACTTCTTCAAAAGACTAAAAAATCATACTGTTTGCAAATCCAAAACGTAACCATTTATTCTTTGATAATCACTTCAAAGTTCACTAAAACACCCTAGATAATAATCTTTTCTTTAGTTAAATCAAAATCAAATAAAATAATTCTTTAATTAAATTAATCAAAATAAAACTTCTAAATTCTCATAAAAATTTTGACATCATCTCCCCTAAAAATCAGACTTTGCCACTTTTCTCGCGTCCCTATCAAACCATTTCTCAAACTCTTCTCAACCGTTTCTAAAATCAAATCAATACCAATATCAAATCATTTCTCAATCCTTTCCAATGAGTTCAAAATCAAATCATTCCTCAATAAGACATACAAATCAAATTTCCAAATCAAGCTTTTATTCACTACCACAACGCTAACTCAATAATCAGAAATAACTACAATTCAACCATGATCATAACAACTTTAAACCAAGTACAAAATCTAACTAAACATCGTCAATTGATCAATAAACCAATCATGCAAGTAATTGCGTTCATTCAAGACAACTCAATTCAATCCATAAGACTTACGAAATCACAAAAATATATTTTTCATATTAATATTGACTTATAACAATTCTTCAAAATAACATGAGTTTTAAGAAAAAGTCCCTACCTAAACGCGACTCAACTACGCGACAAACTCCGTTTTGTCCTCTTTGTTCATAGCATCAGCAACCGTAACGTGCACAAAAACTCCGCCATAACGCTGTGATAGCAACGAACGCAGCATGCAACTTCAGTAACTCAACTCCAACACATTAACATCGCGAAAGCCTCAGTAATATGTAACAGAATAGCGACAAAGAGAGGTTTTCGGAGCAAAATGACTTACTGTACCAAGAAAAAACAAATAACCGAATAGCCGCAGCTCCAACGGTTGACTCTGGTGAGCTTTAGCAGCGGCGGTTATTGCTGGTGACCACCCAGACAGCAGCAACGGCGGTAGGGAACGGCAGCACTAGTGACAGAACGCGATGGCAGCAATGGGATGCAACTCTTCCTCTTCCTCTCACTTGTTCTCTCTCTTTCTCTCTCATCTGAGCTCCACACCACGACCACGACGAACCAATGGTGGCAATGGCGACGAACGCAAGGTGCGGCGGCACCCAACGGCTCCGCCCTCCTCCATGCGACCTTCTTTTCTCAGCGACGGCAATGTATCCTCACAGCTCCATGGATGGCGACGAAACTTGGCTCAAAGGCAGAACAGGCTGGATGGCTGCGGGGCGTGATGGTGGCAATGTGGCACAGTGGCTAGGCGGGGTCTCCCCCTCCTTGTTTCTTCCTCGCAGCTCTCTTCTCTCTTTTTCCCTTTCTTTCTTTCCTTTATCAGCCGTGTGTGTAGCTTGGGGGATGACAACGAGAAAGAAGAGTAGAAGTGACTGTGTCTATTAGATTTAGGGTTTGAGTTAGGATTTTAAATTTTGGAATTTTTAGATAATTTGATAATTTTAATAAAAATTAGGGATAATATAGTAATTGAAAATTAATTTTATTTCAATAAAATCATCTTTAAAGAAAGTACTTTTTATTCATAAATTTATAAATTATTTTTAAATAAATTCTCTAATTCAAGAATTAGAAATAATTAAATTAATTTTTTTTAAATTATAAAATAAAGTTTAAAATCTAATTATTCAAATTAAAGCATATAAAATCTTTATTATTATTCAAGTACTAAAAGTTTAAATCATAAATAAAAAAATACCGAATTAATATAAAAATCTTTGAAAATATAATCTTAAATAAATATCATAAATCATAAATAACTTATTATTTAAGTTTCAAAAATTCGAAGTCTTACAGATTTTTATTAGATTTGGACCAATTTAATTGAACTTGATTGCTAAAAAAATTGGATGTGTAGCATCTCTTTAAGATCTAAACGTCTTTTTTTATTTCAAAAAAAAAAGGAAATTAAACACTATTCAAGCACGCAAAATTTAAGTAATTCTATCACTCTGCATGGACCAACATTTTGTCAGGCACACAAAATTTGAATTCGTAAAAAGTTTAGCTCTTAAATCCATAATTTGAACGTCTAACATGGAAAGTTAATCACATAACTCTAAGAACATAATCCTCTCTCAAACTCTTAGCAATTCATATTACTATAATTTCCTAGCAAATCATCATAGACTTTAGCAATTCTCGTTATCAATTGTTATATTGATGTTATAGTCATAGCCAACATTGATCCTTCTGTGTCCGCACCAAATAATGTTGCACCAACTCCCACAGTATTGCCATTGAAGACTAGGCTGCAACATCCCCATTATTCATCTTACACGGGATAATTCTAGGGGTTGGGAAGCCATATCACAAATCACCTTGCACTTGCTTGGACTATGAGGCCTTAACTATAATAATTAGAAGAAAACCTATATGCCACCAACTTAGACAACAACCGTTTGCCATGGGGCCAGGGCGCATCATCATGATCGAAGTAAGATATCTATATGCTGAAAATAGGATGCTTCCTTGGCTTCGAATCAAATAAAATCCGCAGGTGTCATATACAGAAAATTCTGAATGTGATATGAGTCCTTCTGTGCAAGTACTCAAGGTGGCGGCAAATTTTATGGATTTTTATTTTTATGATTTACTTTACCACAATTCAGGTATTGTCAAATTCAAACAAAATTGATCACTTATGAAAAAGCTAAAGAAAAAGAAAGAGAGACCTTAAAATATATTACATTGCCTCTCTGTCTTTGGCTGATGCAAAGATAGTAAATAGACTAAATATGTTACAAGTTCCAAACGTTTGCAAAGATAAAGTGAAATAGCATAACAGAGAAGGAAATAGAAGAAAAAGAACGTCGCCTGAGAGATTCGAACTCTCGCGGGGAAACCCCATGTACTTAGCAGGCACACGCCTTAACCACTCGGCCAAAGCGACACTGATGCAACATGTTCTGTCCTTGAATTATATTGACAATAGTGGCTCTAGTTGATCAGACATAGGCCACAAAGTACCAAACGAAACGTAACAAACGATAGACAAACCAACCTATTGTATTGAAGAAGGTTGCGTGCGGGCCCCACTTTCTCTCTCTCTTCACCTTCTTCAGTTCTCCTCCCACCCCCTCTCTCTCATCTTAACCATGACTCCTCGCTGCCCTTTCCTGACTCCTCAGAAACTCAAAGTCAAACTCCTCACTTAATTGATTAATCCCCTCCTCCACAGCCGCTTGCACCAACACCACCCATCATGGCGACGGCGACGGGGGCGGAGGAATCAGAACTCAATACCTATTGGTGCCACGAATGCGACATGAGCGTCGCCCTCTCCTCTTCCCGTTCTTCCCCTCTCATGTGTCCCCACTGCCGCACCCACTTCCTAGAACTCATGGACTCACCTTCCCAAAACGACGCCGTTGCACCACTCTCCTCTCTCTCCCTCTTTGATTCCCCCTTCTTTCACCGCCTAATCCACCACCACCTCGTTTCCAACTCCAATACCAACACCACCGACAGTCCAAACGACGACGTTGCTTTCGAGGACCCACTCTCTTTACTCTCCCCGTCCCTGATTTCCTCCAAAACAGCGTCGTCCAAGTCCTCCGCAACTGCCGTCCCCGTAATTCTTGTCACCTCCGCGTTGCTCTCCCAGCTCGATCCAACCGGTGTCGTTTCGTGCGCGGTGTGCAAGGACGACATTGAAATCGACGAGGAAGCAAAGCAGCTTCCGTGTAACCACCTTTACCACTCCGATTGCATCACGCCGTGGCTCGAACTCCACGATTCGTGCCCGCTCTGCCGGTTCCGACTTTCGGCGGCAGAGGAGGAGGCGGAAGGGGAGGAAGAAGACGGCTTCGATGGTGCTTTGACGTCGAGCGAGATCAGGAGTCAGCTGAGGGCGGCGATGGTGAGGCTTTCGGAGCTAATGGAGGAAGAGGAGGATGATTTCTACGGGTTGAGGACCACTCTGAATCACATTGCCTCAAGGCACGGCTTGATTGGCTCCAATGGTGCATCTGTGGTGAGCGAGGAGGGTGAGGGTGGTGATTCGGAGAATTTTTCCAGAATCGGTGGTGGCAATGGCAGTGAATGAAGGGGTGGTCTTGTCTGCAAATTCATCAATGTATAAGGTACAAAACATAGCAGTTTTTTCCTCTTTTGGTTTGCCTATAGTTTTATGTTTTGGTATTGTGTTAGTGATGAAGAGTTGTTAGCCTGAAATTGTTGTTATGTTAAGTCTGTGCCGAAGATCATGGAGATTTCCCTCTTGCTAATTGAGTTCTAAGTTAATTATAACTGCCACAGTGTTTAGTAAAATGGTGATGGTGTGTGTATTTGCTGTTCTTGGAAGATCTTTCATAATGAATCTATCAATTTTCAGCAAGTGATTACTCAAAAATTGTAATGTCCGATTGTCTTTTGGTTTGGTTACATGATGCTATTCAATACCACCGACTTTTGCATTTGGTATTGTCAAGTTTTTAGGATTGGCAGTTCAAGAGTTGGAGTGAGATGGAATGTAATAAGGTATTGAGAGAACTCATTTCATCCGTCATTCATCTTGCACCTTATTTACTCCCATCTCTTCTCATCGGGTGAGTGTTATGGCATAAGGGATTGCAGGCTGAAATTAATAAGAACTTAGAGTTCTTGCAACTCCATTTCCTTCTATTGGTATTTCCAAACAAGGGCCTTTTCTCTATCCTATAATATCAGAACAATGGTATCAGTGTATTGATATTCCTAAACTATGCCAATTGTATTCTATCCTCATTTTGTTCTATTTCATTCCTAACAAAGCAGTCTTCTAGTTAATTACATTTTCTTATTCGTATGCAATAGAAGGTTGTTTCCTTCAGTGTTAGATATGCACCTTGATTTAGGACTTTAGGCATGGTTTTATAAGATAAGCAAACAAACATAAGGAGAAAATACAAATCTTATTGTTGATGTCAGTCATGTCATGGATATTTGAAATGCTGAATCACATCTTGCATATTCGTGCAAGTCATAACTCCTTTTCACCATCCTGTGTGTATGTGGAGCAACTTTGTCTACTTTATATTTGTGGCAGCATAGTTGGCACTAATGCCTTATAGCACATGTATTTCTGCATAGCCATTATTTATAGCCATTTATCTTCTATTTCAAAACAAGCTTGTGAACTAACATTGTCTATTCTGATATTTGATGGCAGGTATATAGTGTATTAAAAGAATCTTCAAGTTGTATTGCCATAGATCGTCTTAACAAGTGTAAATCTGCACCGACGATTGTGCTGTTCCAATTTTTCTTTGGATCACTCCATTAGGTAGTTGTAGTATTTAGTATATAGCTGGAAATACAATAAACTGATTATGCACGCGAGTAAGCTACATTTCTTTCCTCGCGTACCCATCATCCAGTCTCTCTATGTTGGTCCTTGAATTTGGATTCTCTACTCGTATTTACCCTCTATTCTAGGCAATAAAATCTTAGATTCAGCTACTGTTTCTTGTTGCGGTGTCTGAATTGCTAAAGTAGATCCTTTGCATCGAATAATTTTGTTTAGTTTTTCTTGGTGTTTCATGAAATTGTATATGGATTGAATCTTCTGAGTGTGGCTATGTAGTATGGAAGAGCCTTTATATGCATATTCGTTGTGTCTTGAAGCTTTGTTTTGATCTCTACTTAAGAAATGATTTTTTATTTTAATTTTAATTTTTTAATATCACTTTAACTTCAACCATCTAACTTCTCCCATATTATTGGTTAAGTACTTAAGTTTAATGCTTTTAAGAATGGATGATATTCTTGGGGCTAACCTTAACGTGGTTACGGGGCATATAAACTATCTTCGTCTCAATTAATTTTTTTTAGAATAAAGTATCGTTTTTGTTCTTATCGTTTGGGAGATATTTCAAAAATTTTTTTTAATGTGTTAAAACAGTAACAATGTTATTCTACTATATTTTCTGTTAAAAAATGTTTATGGGAGATATGCACATGGACATCAAAAACTATTGTGGTAGATTGCTCTCATTATTGATAGAGGAAAAAAATAAAAGTAAAACTAAAAAGAATAAAATGATAAATAATTTTTTAAAAATTTATATTTCAAATAGATTAGTTTTTAAAAAAAATATACCAATAATGTTTTTTAAAATAGCAGATATGGATATATTATTTTTAAATTTATCTCTTATGATTATGATAGAATGTCTTAATTTGATAACTTGTACACGTTTGTTATTCTAAAAGACTTTATTGGTACTTTTTTTCTTTAGGGATTAATTTATCTACTTTATTGGTACTTTTTTTTAGGGATTAATCTATCCCAAATATAAATTCTCACGTGTTTATTTGTCACTTTACTCAACTATAAAAAAAAAAACAATGACAATATAAAAGTCTAATAATTGAAATTGCTAAAAAAAAGGAAAACAAAGAGTAACAAGGAATTAGAGATACTACTCAATTTGGTCTCTGAACTTATACATGAATCTCAATTTAATCCTTAAAATTTTAATTGCCTTTATTTAGTCCCAGAACTTTACAAATATTACTCACGTTAGTCTCTGACGTATACAACGAAATGCCACGTTGGACGCCAAACGAATATATTACGTGACCTTTGAAATGTTTGCATCAATTTAGTCTCATAGCAACTATTTAAATACCTAATCCCCAATCCATTTGAAGCTCCTTAGCTTCTTCTTCGAACCTTACTCCTCTGTTGGGAGACATTTTTATAAAGTTCATAATGGGTAGCGGCAGTAAATCCGTTGAGAGTTCCAGCAACCAACGCTCTAATGGAGGTTGGAAAACCACTTGAAGTAGAGAAGAACTATTTCTAGAGTGGTGTGAGTGTGGGTGTAGACCCATTTTGAGATGGTCAAAAACATATGCAAATTCAAAGAGATCTTTTTTTGGGTATCCAAACTATAATATAAGTGCAAGATTATTCTAAACTTTTTATGAAACTTGTAGTATCTGATTCTTCCTCCATCTCTATGGAATATGTTTGCAAAGTGTTGGCAAGAGGTGGTGTAGGTTGTTTATTTGGGCTAATAAATTCCACAAAGAAGGAGAAGCAAGATGTAGAGTGGTTCCAAAAAATGAAAATGATGAAGAATGAGGATGAATTTTGCTTAAAAGATTGGAAGCTTGAAATCTAAAGTTAGGGCTTTGAAATTGGAAGGGATTTTGTTGGTTGTAACAAATTTGCTTGTAGTTGCTATTTTATTATAGAAATAGTGAAGACTGGCTTGATGCATTTTGTTAAAATGCCAAATTTGATGGTTGAAAGATTCAAATTAGAGGAATATTTTAAAAAAAAGTTAATATATATTGTTGTACGTATTTTTATTTTAAGTTTCAATGAATGAAAATTGCACTTGTGTTAATTTGAATGGAAATTGTAATTTGTGAGTTAAGTTATTGTTTATTTGTGAATTCAATTATACAAAATAAAATATAAGAATTTGAGACAAAAAATATCATCCAATTCTTTTATAATTCATTAATAAAGCATTAACATTGATCCTGAATTTAAACACAACTATAATGTTAGTGTGATGCAAAGTTATCCAAAAGGAACCATTTTAAGTATAACTAACCAAAAGCTAACATTGCAAAGTTATGCAAACTTAGAAAAAGAAGATAACTAATCCAAAAGGTAAATAATCCAAAAGTATAATGCCCTATTACATATAAAGCTCCTAAAAATAGAGAATGATCAACAATTCAATTTTTTTTCGTGCAGGTTTGAATCCGGGAGTATGGACAAATTTCATGATACTAGCTAGTCGTGTGGCTATCCCTGAAGATGCACCTTGCATTGGATCAACTGGTACATTGGTTGCGGGTGAAGTACTAGAAGGTTGGGACACCATTCTTTTGGTTGCAAGCTTTGGGGTCTTGCATTATGTTGCACTGGACTAGTCTCCATCTATAAAAAGTGTGAAGAAGTTAGTGAAATTTGAACAAAAAATGAATTGACATAGTGGTTAAATTTAAGGAATAATTTAAAATATACCATTACCTGTAGAGAGTCTTTATTCTGAGACATAATTGGTTGGCTCATGCTATGCTCAACCTCAGCCTGGCCTTCATGCTGAACTTCTTGAGTTTGAATTAAAGGTGGATTACCATTAGGTGCAGCAACTTGAGGTGGTACATCAACAGGTGAAATAGCATGAGCAAGGTTCACAATTGGAGCAGCAGTGGTAGGGGCAGTAGGGTTGGAATTACCACCTATAGCAGCTGCCACTTCTTCAGCCTCTCTTTAGACAGTTTCTCTTGGTGTGAGCTTTTTCGCCACAATAGCGATAAGAAACTTCTTTATAAATTCTCTTCATCTTGGTCTTTTGCTTCTTGCTTCTATTAGGGCCCTCATTGGCATCCTTTTTACATTTTTTTAGGTGCTCCTGGCATCTGTTTGAATTTTAGAGCTTGTGGTCTATTGTATGAAGACTTCTCCCACATTACTTGGTCAGGAATAGGGGTTTAAATGGAATGCATATATGTCATTATATGCATCCATTATCAACCACTTGTAGTAAAATTCATCAAGACATTTTCTGGCTTTAGCCAATGCAGTACAAGCATGAATATAAGGCATCCCTGTACACAGAAATACAATAGATACAACCATTAATAATTAAATATATTTGTTTCAGAAAACCAAAACATGGTAATATATAAGATGAATCTTGATCATAGAACAAAAAAAATTATTAACTACCGCTTAGCTGACTTAGATGGTCGTTGTTCTACAACATAATCCAGTTCAGAGACTCCATGTTCATAATACACATGAGGAACTCCGTTGTTTCTCTCTGCAAAAATGCACATTTTTAGCATCTCATTGTCATTAGTCATGGTCCTCAAACCAGCTGTCAAGGGCCTGTTGAGAACCAGCCATCAACATTGCTCAACCCTGATTAAAAAGCATCCGAAGTGTCTATATCTAACCCAGAAAAAAATTTGTTCTTTTTTGGAATTCATTTAATAATAATGTTAACATAACTATATTAATCCATGAATTAATTAATAAGTTATTATATTAGTGCAACTAAGTAGAATTCTCAATTTATTTAACCACTAAAATTTCAATAATAAATATAAATAACCAACAAAAGAAAATTCATGAAAATGTTACAAACGTGACTTTTAAATAAGCACTAAATCATTCTATGACGAAAATGTGTTCAGTTTTAACTTCTAATAAATAATCTACAAAATTCACCTCAATGATTATTCAATTATTCAAGTGAATTGAAGAAAGAGAAATGGAATAAAAAAAAACATAATTTGACTACTCTTTACCATATCTTGATAAGGTTAGACTTGCTAAAACAGAAATTGTATTGTTATTATAAGACAACAACAGACAAAAAAAATTCATTAAGAAAATTATATCAACTACTCTATATATGATTAATAATTAAATCTTGTGGATCAATTACTCTATGTTACAAGATGCAAGAAGCAATTGACTTACTTGACTTGGCTATATATAGAGATCAAGACTTTGATGAAACTGCACCTCTCTTCTAATTAAAATAGAGGAAGAATTAAATGTAGCATATTGCATATATTCTATCCTTTTATTTCTTAATACATTGATTATCAGACAAACACACCAATGCCGAAATCCTAACCCAAAAATACTCTCCTAAAATACTCAAAATCAAATTAATGGTATCGAAAAAGGTAATGATCAAACATCCAACTAATAAGCCAAGAAATTAAATGATAGTAACTGAAAACATAAATACTAACAGAGAATAAGCACAAAAAATTAACATTATACTAACATGCAAAGAAAAATGCATTTAGTTAGAATGTATAAAAAAAAAAGAAGAACCAAAAGTGAAGCAAAAAAAACAAAGCATCATCATAGGTAAAGAAGTTTTTTCTTCACTATTTTTCTTACTTCTAACTCAGTCAATGTAGGTGAAAAGAAGACAGCTGGTGCAATGTGAAGTGGTTGAAGAGAAGAGAATCGCGACTTCAACGAATTTGATGAGTCCGACTCACAACAGCGCTATTGTAGACAAGAGAAAGAAGAAGAACAATCCTATTATGGGCAGAATATGGTCTAGTGCTTGTTTAACTGAAACGTTTGCCATCTCAAAACGTGATACAATGTCGTTTTGGACTATTTGGGCGCCAAACCAAAATGACATTGTTTTAGTGGAGTCCAGCATGGCATTTTGTTGGACATGTCTGATAATATTTCCGTGATGGAAACCACTGTAGAGACTAACGTGAGTAAAGTTTGTAAACTTCAGGGACTAAATAAAGGCAATTGAAACTTCAAAAACTAAATTGAGACTCGAGTGTAAGTTCAGGGCCCAAATTGAGTATTATCTCAATTCTCAATGAATTAAATAAAATCTTTTGTTGATTAAACGTAAAGTCGTAATTCCTAATCCTGTCAACTTCTAGATCATCGCAAAAGTGGGTTAGAAACCAAGTCTGAAAACTCTTTGGTTTCTGCCTCTACAACTATATAAGCAATTGTGAGGATTTGGTCAGAATTCTGAACCATTGGTTTAAGTAGTCGGCCTGCATAGGGTGTCTTAATAAAACACCCCCTAATTCCAATCATGAGCCTCCATACCATAACACTATTTTTTCAAGCATCCAAGTACATATTGAGTTTTTCAAATGTTGGTCTCATGTTCCTCCCTGACAATAGTGTCTCAAAGACAAATTAGGGTGGTCTATAAACTTGCAAATGGACCGAAGACCCTGGATTTGATCGTAGCAATTCAGTACAATAATTATAGAGCCTCTTATGTTGCTCTACATATGTTCCATGTAACTCATCTAGTACAAACAGCTTCACCCTATCCAATTTAGACTTGTTTAAATCTACATTTTACTTGCTATATGCATTTTTTATAGCTGTTACTTATTAGGTTGAATTCCTCCAACAATGCAAAATACCTTATGGGAATTTACATTTCTGTTCTTGTTCAGTTTGAGTAAACCCACAATCATATGCAATATCTAAAGATGGATAAATTCTATGTTTAATTTAGGTATGAAATGGTGTATCTAGATGAACTTAAAAAATCATATATTGAATGTTCCACGTTTATAAATTATTAGAATTCAGTAAATAAAAATAAAAAAACGCTATAAAAAAATAGTATTGATCAAGGGCAAAGCTAGAACCTCTTTTAGGAAGCGAACAATATAAAAAATACAACTAAATAGAAGAAAAAAATATAAAATTAAGGAGGGATTAAATTATAAAATAGAAGATTTTATAAGTAAAAGTTATTAATTTGGAGAGGCAATTGCCTCCCTTCCTCTATATTAAGCTCTACTCCTGATATTGATAGACTTTAATAAATATAGATTATTATATAAATAAATGAGTAACTATTTTTAGTTTTATATAGCATATTTAAATAAATAAATAAACACAAAATATATTAATATATACAAAAATGATTATAAATCTTTTTATTTATTATATTACATATATAATTATATAGAAAAGTTGGTTTATAAAAACAAATTTAACAATTTTTAACTTTTTTTACTTGTCTTGTTTATTCTTACAAAGAGATAATAGAAACAGAAAATAAGCAATATTCTTGTTTCTTTATTATTTTTAAATACCTGTAGCAATTCGTCTGATTCAGCTAGAACATGTATATGAATAGCTTCAAGTCATTATAATTTCTACTTTTCAAAGAAGTAAGTTCCATAATGAGTTTACAATCATTTTTATTTTTTGTTTTTTAGTGTTGTTAAAAGAAGTAAATTTAGATTAATATAAATGAGTAAGAATATTTTTAAATATGTATATGTCACCCATAAAAGTCCTAAATTAGAGAGGTCATTCACCATTATAAGCGTTAATGATTTGATTACATTGAGAAATATCATTTATTACCTTGTAGTGAAGTCGATTAGAAAATGATTTAACGTTCTTTACTTCCAGAAAAGGTTTTGAAGATCTAACTATGAGAAAAAACCAAAGAAAAAAGGCTCAACTACTAACCATGAACCAAGTGAACGGAAAAGAGGTTTTAAAGGAGATCGATCAACGAGAATTTAACTTATAGAAAGAAAGAAATTGATAAAGACTTGTGCTTATAGCTGGGCCTACTAAGATAGATCCAACCCATATTCGCATCGAAAAATGAACAACTCTCGTAAGTGGGCCACACAAGGTTAGACTGACTCAGATACAAGTCTCCTAATCCATATCCAACTCGACTTGGAAAGCAAGTCAAATGCTCTCCCACTATTGGTTATCAATGGTGATAACCAACTCAAACATGGAGTCACTTCACACTCTGTAAGAGAATAATAATCCATTATCATTTAAAGTCATCTTCAAAAGATGACTAGATTACATCTACAACTCTATAAATATCTCAATACTCAAGATTTTTTTAATCTAATCTAACCTTAAACCTACTAAAACTTTTGCAGACTTAAGCATTAGAGTCTCTTGCAAGTATTATCCCACTACCGTCCCGACAAACAATTTAGAACCCTCACCCAAAAGATTTGTTGAAACCTTTTCCATGGTCATTTTCAAATGGGGGATGGACCTACTTGATCCTTTCCCACAAGCGCAAGGGCAGGTAAAGTACCTGATAGTCGGAATCGATTACTTCACGAAATAGATAGAAGCCAAATAGTTAGCTTCTACTATAGCTTGACAATGTCGGAGGTTCCTATGGCACAACATTGTGACCAGATTTGGGGTTCCTTTAATTCTCGATTACAACTGACAATAGCACTTAGTTTATCAACTCACATTTTAGGAACCTGGTCTTTGAGCTCAAAATCAAGCATTAGTTCATCTCACTCGAGCACCCACAAGCAAACGGTCAAGTTGAGGCAACCAACAAAGTCATCCCCAATAGGCTTAAGAGATGACTCAGCTCAATAAAGAGGGCATGGCGCATGGGTAGAACAACTTCCACATATACTTTGGGCATATCGAAAAACTTCTTAATCTACTACAGGAGAATTTCTTACTGACTTACCTATGGGTTAAAAAACATTATTCCAATTGAAGTCAGCGAAGAAAGTCCAAGAGGGGTCTTTTACAATAAAGTAAGGAATGCAAAGAGCCTCCAACAGGAACTCAATTTGCTACCTGAAGTCAGAGAAAAAGCTCGGACCTAAGAAGAGGTGTTCAAACAAAGAATGACAGTCAGATACAACAAAAATGTCATCAAAAGAAGCTTTTTTGAAAATGACCATATCCTCATAAGGATCAATATCAAACTAACCCCACTTAGGGAAGGGAAACTCGTAGCTAATTGAAAGGGCCCTTACAAAACCAATTTGAAGTTTTATCCCATTGGATTTTATCAAATGAGGTATCAAAGTAGAGGCTAGGAGTTACAACTTGTAATCACTCTTAGTAGTAACTAGCCTATTCATTGTAATCGTTCAAAGTGTTAATGAAAGCACTCTTCTTATTTATTATTTGTCTAATTTTCAACTAAATTTTGAACCAATAGCGACAGTAGTTGCAATGGCAACAACCTCAACCTACCTTTGTTGAAGTCGTTATAAGGCTTTGGAGGATGAAGTCATTTTTTCTGCAATATGAAAAATAACGCTAAGTTATTAAAGTGACATATTAATAAAAAAAACTAGTATACAACTATCCACATCGAAGCACTAACTTACTAATTTATGTTTCTACATAATTCGGCGGTTTTATTATCAACATTTTGGCGTTTAGGAAAGGATGCCTTCCCCAACACTCCTTCAACAAGTCAAATACGACAATGTCTTCTTCAATTGGACATTCTCACTTGACTTAAAAGGGACAACTTCTCTGACCTCAGCCAATATAAACTATAGTGGTGTGTCCTCCTCAGACAAAAAGAAAGGTGTGACACTCTCCTTGGGAACTAATTTGAGAAACTTATTGTTGAAGTCGTGAAATGAACCCTAAAAAATCTAGAACACCTTGATAAACTTGGAAGGATGTCTGCTGCTGTTGGCCCCTAACACTAAACGGTGTAGTTAAATGAAAGAGGAAGCAAAAAAGATTAAGGAAGGCCGAAGTCCTAAGAACCTAGAAACTATCTCGTAAGCTCGGTAAAATCCCATGAGCTTGTGAAGTTAAGAAGGGAAAACTTTACAATCTATTAGGAGTTGGGATTGATAGGTGATAAAAAGGAGTTTCATTCCTATTCTAATAAAGAAGCACTCATATACGTACATAAAGTGAGGAGATCGGGGGTGTAAGGATGTGTGTATTGCAAACCATTTCCTCGTCAAATGGAGAAATGACTTCATTGTTAGTCGCATCCTCCAACCTTCGAAAGAAGGACCCTATCACCTAGGATTCTTTTTAGAGAACCTTCATTGGACAATGACATTATTATGAGAACTTGTGGGTCCATCCATTCAAAACCGGCAGGTATCTCAGTTGGTAGCACATGAATACCCCTCCTTGCAATTCTTTTTCAGAGACCTACAAAATAGAAAGGGAGGGATTTGCTAAGATCTACAAATCTACATCAAGGTAATGTCATCTATGACTACATCAAATAAATCTCTAAGAACAACCTCCATCTTGAAGAAGATGGAAGGGCCCCTGGAGGGGGCACCAAGAGTCACCTAGTGATTGTGGCGACACTTAAATTCCATGGTGGCACAACAAAAATAGCCATTGATGCTATCATTACTACATTATCCACACAACCAAAAGAAGGAAAAGCAACCTGAAATTGAATAACTTGTAAGGAATAAGCGAAGATGGATAGCAAAACAAAGGGCGCAGAGTCACCAGAAAGTGAAAACGAGAGATAAAAAGTTTGATGATTTGAAAAGAAAGAAGAAGAATGAAGCTGTGAAAAAGATTATTCATAAAACATTTTAAGATAGGGACATTAATGTAAATTTAATCTCATTTTAAATGCTTTTAAATACTACCACGTTAATCAATGAAAACCAAAAGGATGCAAGAAGCACTAAAGCAATGCGTGTCCTTTCAAAATCATGACGAGTTTTAACCCGACTACGATCACATTGATACAACTTCTTCGATGATCTACTCTTTGACAAGTCATGCAACTACTTACCCAAGCTCCGACTTGAGGATCAGAACTCGGGTAGGGACTCTGTTCATACCTGAGTCTACTAATATAACCGACCCACATTTTCACCAAAGAACGAGTAGCCCAACAGTAGCGAACCCAATCTGTAACACCCTAATTACCAAAGCTCACGCTTCCGGCTGCGCGACTCTGATAGCTCGGACACTACGATGACACTTATACCATTTAATACTAAAATATGAGCCTGTTTAAAACTTTAAACCGCAAAACCGCTCCCAAAAATACTTTCTTTCGATAACGTACATCTATAGATACCATACAATTTACAAGCATAACCAAAACAATTCCTATCCCTCTTATAGAATATTTCATGATAAAGGCGAGGGTACAATAAACCATAACTAAAACAATACAGAGCATCACAACAACAATTAAATAAACTCTTCGTGACTTCAGCGCCCATATTCTGAAAGGGGAAAAATGTAGGGGGTGAGAACATCATCCTCGAAAGGGTTCTCAGTAGAGGGTTTTTGGGAATTACTGTAATAGGATACGTGAAGATATATCGTACCAGTGATTAATAACCATCTTATGCCTCATTTCAAAAACAATGGTTTATAATAAAAGTAAAGTCGAAAATCTTTTCTGAAAGAGGAACCGTTCAATTCTCAAAAACTCAAAAGCCTTTCAAAAAGGTTTATCTATGCTGAACAAAATAGCCTTTCATATTTTTCCAAACCAAAAACACAAAACCGAAACCAACCATCAATCCATCTCATTTCAACCACGGCCCTAGGCCCAAACAATCCAACCAACAACCAATCACCACAATCCAGCAGAGTCCCAGTTGCAAACACAAATAGAAAGTTTAAGCACAAACAAACAATTACAGTAAGTAAAACAATTAGCAATTAATCACAAAGGCAAACCAAGTACAATATGCACACCCAAACAATGTCACATAGATGCATATGATAAATGACTGTCCTAGTGGCTGATGATATCATCTGTTGGTTATAGAGCCAACCCGACAAGTCCTGGTAGCTAACTATTGGACTGTCCCTCTGTCGTGCATCCCCAACTCGAGTTATACTCATCATAAACTTGATCATAGTCATGATCCATATCCATCACCTTCACTGGTGAATATTTACGGGGGCGAGCTCATCCGGGGCTTTCACAGTGCCCGGCCACCCTTACGACATAGGGTCAGCAGAGTCTCGAGCCTCTACCTAGAGCACGTGGTGGCTAGCCACTACTTTTTCCAAGGGATCTCGTGCCTCTGATAGTGGAAGTGCAAATCACAATTATCAATAATTCAGCATATACATGCATTCATTCTCATCTATGGATCAACATCCATCTCAGCCATCCGGCTCACGGTTCAGTCCAGAACCAGCCAATACTCATATCATACACAGCCATTCCGGCTCACGGTTCAATCCAGAACCAGCCAATATTCATAATCATACACAGCCATTCAGGCCCATAACAAAACAGCACTTCCACTATTCAACATCATTAAATTCATAAAATCAGCATTTAAGCCATAAATCACTTTTTCTCAATTCATTTCACTTTGAAATCAAGTTTCAACTCTTTTCAGCCTTGGCTTTAAAGATCTCATTTCTCAAATCATCTCAGGCTCATAAGCCACTTTTACTCAAGGTAAATTCCCCTTTTAAAACAATGCCACTCTCGACATCCTCTTTCCAAAACTTCCATAACCATGGAAAGTTAAAGATTCACTTTGAAACATTCAAAATCACCCATCCAATAATGGAATTTTATAACAAAGTTTCTCGTCAGAGTCTCAGGTCTTTAGGGGAGAATAACATAACTCATTTTGCCAAATTCATTTAAAATCATTAAAACCTTGGCCTTCCGATTTGAGTAATAAAATAGGATCTAAGCCAAACCGAGTCACGTAATCATTCACTCCTTTCAAATCCGTTTCCTTTACTTAGGCAAAACCAACTTCAACCCCCATGATAAATTCTAGAACATTTCAACTGTTCGAAATTGTTTTAGTCTTGCAAGAATTCAGAATTCAAAGAGTACTTAAAACCTTTCTCAAAACATTTCAAAATGAAACATGCCAAGAGACATTCAAGTTCTTTCAAAGTCATTGAAACTCCTCTAATTGAAACCCTCAAGTCAAATTCAAAGGCATTGCCCTTGTCACATTTAAAACAGCCTTAAAAGATAAGTTTCATCTAAATAACTTTCTCCTGAAAGAGATACAATGCCTTTCTTAAAAAGCAATACTAAATCACAATTTTCTCTTTAATAATTCATTTCAAAAGCATGAATCATCCTTTTCTTGATAATTCAAATAAAATAGTAGAAGCCGTTAACTCATAAGTTTTCGAATAACATTTCAGTAAAGTCCCGGATTCTACCGGAATTTCGGCAGTACCTCCCCTAAAACTTTGATTTTGTCACCCGGTTTGGGTCCCAACAAAACAGTCCACAATCATTTTCAACAGTCCAAAATCCAAAATCAGTTCAAGGCAAGCCAAAATCCAAAAGTCATCTCAATTCTATATTTCAAGAAAACCGTTTCAAAAATCAAATCATTATCAGCCGAATAAACTCATTTCTAAAGTTTCAAAGAAACGGTTCAGTAACAATCATTTATCAAAAACCGGATCATTTAAAGCAAGCCAGGCTGAATTCAAGAATGTATTCTATTTTCCACATTATCAAGAAAGTCAATTCAACTCAAATCAATTCCCAACGGATCAAACTCGATTTCAAAGCTTTAAAAGAATCAACTTGAAAAGCATTTTGTTTCACAAAATTGCACAACAATCCATTCATCGAAACCAAATAATAATCCATTCAAACATATAATTACATTCATCCAGGACAATCAACATCACATAAGGCTTATACAATCACCAAATACATTGTCTCACATCAGTATCCATATGTAATAATTCCAATATATAAAATATAGTTTTCGGAAAGCGCCCCTACCTCAAAACGCAAATCCATAATCCAAACGCCTCATAAGTTCTTTTCGCCTCAACTCGAAATGACGGCAACCAACAACTCGGCTCCACTTGCTTCCTCCACAATCTCAACAACTCTAATCACAACATACAACAACCAAAACTCAATCTTATAGCAATTAACGCCACAAACCTCAGCGTATGATAACAGAACAGTAACCAAAAGACTTTCAAATCGAAAATACTTACCGAACCGAAGGAGAAACGGCTGAACCGAAACGGCGGCGGTCTCCGAACCGGTTCGGCGGCAGCCCGGCAGCCACCTCAAGCGGCAGCAGCGACAAATTCTGATCACGACAACTGAAACCAACACGCAGTGACTATAGTATTCCCGGAATTCAAAAAGGACAGAAACCACAATTAAAACCCTTACCGGCAAACTTTTCCAGCGACGGCAGCAGGGTCTCAAGTGGCAGAGGCTCAGCCCGGAGCTCCGGCGGTGATCCTGGAAGTCGCAGAATCACTCTCGGCGGTCAGAACACAGGGGCGCAGTTCCTCCTCCGACTGCGACACCTGCGGCGGCCTGAATCCTTTTCTGGCGACAGTGAGAACCCCAACAGCGCGGCGCGGTTCACTCTGCTCCATAGCACCGTGGCGACCGGACCTCCAGCTTGCATCGACCTCTCTCCCAGCGGCACTCAATCTCAGCCTTCCTCCCTGACGCGACGCGGCAGCGACCGGCGCAGTTTGTGGCCCCATGGGTGACGGCAGTGAGGCACGAGCTCCCACTCTCCTCCGACGCGAACTCTCTCTCTCTCCTCCCTCTGCCCTTCGCGCGGTTCTGGAGGTAACATCACGGGTCGGCGGCGACATGGTTAGGTCGCGACAGCAAGGCGCGGTGGCGGCGGTGCGAGTCCATCTCTCCTTGTTTCGCGAGCTCGACGGCCAAGGCAGGACGCATCGGCGGTGGTGGTTCCAGACTAACAGTAACGCACGATGGAGGTGGCGGCAAGGGCCCCCTCCCCTCCTTCTCCTCCGATTACCTCTACTCCCCCTCAGATCTCTCTTTCTTTGTTCCTTTCTTTCAGGGAACACAAGGGAAACTGTGTGCTGTTGCTTTGGGGAGAAGGGTTTCGGCTGCTGAGGGCTAGGGAGCTGAGTGTGGGCAAAAAAGGAACCGGGTCGAGTAACGGGTTACTGGGTTAGGGTTTCCTTATTTTGAAAATTAGGGTTAGGGGTAATTTGGTAGTTTCGAATAAAATTGGGAATAATATAATAATTGAAACTCAATTAAATCCAACACTAATTATATATTGAAAATACTATTTGCTCATTAATTTTACAAATTAGATTGAATAAAATGCTCAAATCAAATAATTAGAAATAATATAATAATTTCTTCATTTTCTAAAATAGCAGTATTAAGAAATCATGTAAAATCCCTATTATTTCATAATTGCCAACTTTTTAATCTAAATATAGAAAATAATTATAAAATTGGATAATAATCATAACTCATCTCAAATTCAATAAATCAAAACTTGCCTTAATTATCTTTAATAAAATAATTTCTAAAATTAAGACTATAAATAACTATAGGATTTGAGATTTGATCATAATAAAACTTTTCAAAGGTTTTGGGTCTTACATAATTCATGTAATCTCATCCACGCAAGTTGGACTGACTCGGTTACAAGTCTCTTAACACGCATCCGACTTGATTTGGAGAGAAAGCCAAATGCCCCATACTTTGATCATCACAACTAAAGTGATAACCAACTAAAACATGGGATAACTTCCCACTCTGTAAGGGAATAACCACCTATGATCATTTGAAGTCATCCTTAAGAAATGACTACATCACATCTATAATTCTAGAAATACCCCAACATTTATATATTTTTCTAATTCAATGTCATCTTAAATCTGCTAAAATTCTTCATACTTAAGTATCAAAATCCCTTATAAGTACTTTCATCATTGTCCGACAAACAAGTCAAAATGCTCACCCAAAAGCATTTGGACCATACGTCTAGGCCGAAATCCACCTTGATTTTAAGTAACACCTTAGAACACCTTTCATGTAAAAAATATATAGAACTTAACCATCCTTAATTAACCTACTATTAGATACATTCTTTCATTTTTATAAGTTAAGTGTAGTGTCAAATAATTTTCACATGCAAAAGTAGCTAAGAACTAATTAGTTAGAATATCAGTTATAAAAGCAAGACTTTCTGATATTGACATATAGAAAGTAAAAATTATGGATGAAGAAGTATTTTTATAAGTAGTATTTTTAAATTTTATTTTTGTAAAAAAATTATAGGAATTTGAAACATGATTTGACTCTTGCATATTTCTGTCTCGCCTCAACTTGATTAAGTTGGGTTAACAATAAAAAAGAGATATAGTATAAATTTTTTCAATTTTGTTCTTAAAACATTGTGATTGATTATGACAAATACTAGTATCAATGATTTATATTTTCATATCTTCTCTAGTTTTTGCTTTTTATAAACATAAATGTTTACTTATATTTCTGTGTTAAAACAAGTGAAAACAATAATGTTATTTATTTTCTATTTCTATTTGTTAAAAATACAAATAAAACCAACCAGAAAAATTTTTAAGAAAGAAAGTGAGCCAAATAAAAAAATCTTAATATTTTCATGTATTAT
>NC_029778.3:45360575-45363307 GCF_000817695.3 Arachis duranensis
AGGTTACAATTGTCATTTTAAAATATTGTATATTAAAAATATTTATTTATTTGTTTATTAATATATTTTATATTTATTAAATTCTTTTAATGTTCTTCTTTCATAGCATTTTTTAATTTTTATTTAATAAATTCAAAGTTCATAAAAGCAGTGCTCCCATGGGCGCAAAATTATTTGAGCTGATTTTAGACAAACAGTCACATATAAGCTTGAGTTTCCTTCTTTTTTTTTTTCGTGAAGCTTTTGTATTTGTATAGTAAAATTTATGTAATTTGTAGTTAAGAATTTCTGTAATTTTAATTTTGTCCATGTAATTATTTTGTGTTCAACTTGGCAAATTAATTTGTTTCTTAACTTGTTATTGAAATTTTTGTGTTTCTTTGTTTTTTTTTTTTTTAACTTTAAGAAACAAATTTTCTTGTAAGAAATCTTCAATAAAAAATAAAATTTTTTGAAGAAAACAAATAAATCTGTAGATAGAAACACAAAAATTTAGTGTCATTTATGACTTGTTTTTGAATTTCTATGTTTATTAAAATATAATTATGTGCTTAGCCATTGAAGTATATTATATATCATTGTGAGTTCTTTTTTTTTTTACTAAATTTTTGCGTTTTGTAGTTAAGAATTTTTGTATTTTTTTCATTTTATCTATATAATCATTTTGTGTGCAACTTCACAATTTGATGTGTTTAGCTTCACAATTTTTTGTGCATTTCTTGTTTTGGTTAATTTTAAAGACAAAATTTCCTCTAACAAATGTTTTGGGGAAAAAACATAGAAAGTTTTGAAAAAATATACATAAATTTATGGATGAAAATGCATAAATTCTACATTTCTTTGCTTCATATTTTTTTTTGTTCTTCTTCTCTTCCTATTTTTTCACTTCTCTTCATTTTTTTTATTTCTCTTTTTTTTTATATATTTTTCCTTTGAAAAAAAGAGGAAAAAAAACAAAATAAAAAAAGAGAGAATATAATTTGTTTGAGTAAACCTTTACGAAAAGATCTTTTACTACTAAAATTTTGCCAAACATATTAAAATACTCTAATATTCTCTTATTTTTTACTGAAGGAGTTATTCATATAACACTCCCTATACGAAAATATACTCCAATACAAACGCTTTTAAGAATAAGAGTGATGCATGTAAGAGTTACAAACTTTAAAAGTTCCCCCCCTTCTTTGTGGCTTTCATAGCAATGCATGTAAGAGCCTATCTATGATAATTGCAATTTTATTTTACACTCAATAAAGGGTTTATTCTTCACTCTGCTTTCTGGTTAGATTTCTGTTTGAAATCAATACATAATAATAAAACCAAGAGAAACCTCCAGGACCCCTAAATTTTTTTAACTCTTTTGGGGTTGGAGGTCGAACTTTGTACAAATCCTTATTTGAAACTACAAAGGAACATCAGAAGGGTAGTCCTCTGGATGCTTCTTGACAATTTCTCTAAGTAATCTCTCTTGCTCCTCAAGGTTCGATGGTAGTCGGTCATAGACGTCGTTGAATAGGTCGCTGAGCGGAGGTTTTTGTGCTTTCTCTGCCACCTGGATAGCTTGCATCAACTGAGGGAAGAAACTTTAAGTAAAAAAAAAGTTGTCTAACTAGTTTGGTGTGTGTCTAAAGTGGAACTAGCAAAATTATAGATGCGAGTTCAAGAAGGTATTTTTGTAACTCCAATACGAATGGACAAAATAATAATCTTATCGTGGTCAAGGATTTGATTACTAGACGAATCACATTATACAAACCTTGGAGATCACGAAGGCCAAGAGTCCAACTCAGATTTGATTACTAGATGAATCACATTATATAAACCTTGGAGATCACGAAGGCCAAGAGTCCAACTCAAAGGCAAATGTAATGACTTACTTGAAAAGCGGAAAAGCCATATTCCTTGTACTTGAGTCAGATTAACATAATGTGATTCTTTCAATAATAAGGCCTTGATGACTTGATAAGATTACCATTCTTTTCCTTTTTATTGGAGTTACAAAAATATATTTTTGAGCTCGTACCATTATAATTACCTGCTTCCTCACGCTGCTTCTAAGCTCCGATTCATTGTGATCACTCCACCAACCATTCCTTTCAACCCATCTTTTGAATCTATTCACAGGATTTCTTTCCATCTTCCAATATTCAATCTCATCAATTGGCCGGTACTTGGTTGAATCATCTGATGTAGAGTGGTGTCCTACTCTATAAGTGAGAGCCTGGAAGTTATTTAGTATAGTATTTGTCATACACTTAACTGCTATGATATAAAACAAATGCAAAATTATCTTAGCATGCAAGGAGATCACCCCCACCTCGATTAGAACTGGTCTTTTTTCTTTGATCGCAATTTCACGAGCAGTATGAACTGCGCTATAAACAGCAAGAGCATCATTTCCATCTACTCTGATGCTCCAGATTCCATAAGCCTGTCCTTTCACTACTACTCCATCACCTATCCAAACAAGCATAAAATAAGCTTATAGGTGTTATAACTATTTGACTCAATGCAAATTCTTCAACAGGGAGAAGAATATATTGTATCTTGATGGATCTTGGGCCAATATATAATTTAGAATTAATTAATGCTGTAAAAATTTTAGAAAATTTTATTTTGGCCTAATATTATTTTTTGATTAAGGTTATCTTACTAACCTTATTTATTTATGGAATAAACATGTAATTAATATTGATGCAAAATAGTAATATGTCAAATTTTATAAACACCAT
>NC_029778.3:45363386-45363656 GCF_000817695.3 Arachis duranensis
TAAATAATTTTGAAAAGATTTAGAGGGGAAAAAACACCATACAGACCTGAACTTGATAGGATTTAAGCTCGTTGGAGGTACGTAACTCATTTTTCAGAAAAACAAATTCAGAGAAACAATTGGCAGAATTTGAAAAGAAGAGAAAAAATGTACTTCGAAATTGTTCTTCTACTGGTGTACTGATGGCCCATCCATTGTTACGGCAGATAAAAATAACTGGGGCATCCATTACTGCAGCAAAGTTCAAACCAGCATGGAAATCACCCTGCA
>NC_029778.3:45363679-45367304 GCF_000817695.3 Arachis duranensis
GAAGCAAAAAAAAAAAAAAAAGTGATTATTACTTATTTTAAGAGAGATTGTTCACCATCCTTTTTACAGACCTCACTGGTGCCTCCGTCGCCACAATAAGTGACTGCACACGCACTTTTGCCATCGATTTTAAGGGAGTAGGCGGCACCAACTGCTTGAGGAAGCTGTGTCCTGAATTTCTTGCCAAATAACATTAGATTTATTCAGAGTGCATGCCACCAATTAACAATTTGATTGGAATGATTTTAATTTGTTCTTACGCAATGGGGGACGACACTGTGAAGTAATTATGCTTGTTAGACCCATAGTGTATTGGCATCTGCCTGCCTTTTCCCAAATCACTTGTGTTTCCAAACAACTGGTCCACAAATTGTTGCAGTGTGAAACCGCGCCACAATAGCACTCCTGGCTCCCGGTACTAGCAGTTCCAACAGATTAGACATTTACATTGTCAACAAAGATGCATTCCAATATGTGCAAGCTTTATTAAAACATACACAAATATACCGTGACTGATTTTTTGTGTGCAGAAACATTTTTGTTAACTATGTTACATCTATATAAAAAATTAGCCACTAAATCAACTATCTACATGAATATATGTTGAGATACAAAATACACACTAGAAATTAATTAAATAATACATGTATTTATACACAAATATATGATAACTAATTTGGTGGTTGATTTTTGTTGTGCACGTAATATTTTTGTTATTAAAATATCTATGACTATCTTCTAGGAATATGAAGTTCAATGTGAATACTTAGTTAATAAATTATGAAATTATAACCATTAGAAGCTGAAGTACATTGGAATTTCAATTATTCTGTATGTACAGGAGATTCAAAATAGCAGAAAGTATGATACTAGAAACTATGAAAAAAAAAAAGTTGAGCTCCAGTAGAGAACACCAAGTTTAAGATGGTAGACGAACCTGGGGCAGAATGACATCATCAAAAGAAAGTGCAGCTGCAGATGCAATGTTAACAGCTTCTTCTCCCATTGAGGTGAGGTAGAAGGAAATTCTTCCTTGACGCTGCACTTCGTAGAATATGCTGTCCATAGTTTGAAGAGTGACCATGTCCGAGTACATCTTCACAGCCATTTCTTTGCTGATCTGTACATAGTTGCTGTATTTCATGGGCATCCCATTGTCATCAAGAACTCTATAGCAAGGCACCCTTTTCTGAATAGACTCGGAAATGAATCTCATCTCCGAAGTGAAGGCAACTTTCCCACCAGGAAAATCAATGACCTGACAGAGTGAAAAGCTTTTAGTAAACTAAGACCACTCAAAGTTGTCTTTCTTTAATAAATCAGTTAAAGGGCAGCAATACTAACATATTATTTAGTGAAGTATTTTTAGTATCCAGACAAGTCCAAAAATGCATGTAATTGTTTCAACTAGGCCTAAAAAATGGTATTCTATACCAGTCATGCCAAAAGAAAACTTAATTTTAAAGCAGTTTCTAGGCGAAACAAATGGTCCTCCCAAGAAGTATTATATACAACTAATACAACAATGTCATTTAATAAAAAAGAAAATACTAAATAAACTTCCTCACAAAGTTCATCAATGTAATACGAAGATATTTGGGTGTAATACGAAGATAATCAAGTGTATTGTTTAAGAATTTTTTGTGTATGTGTACTGATAAGTTCTGCATAATTTAAAACTCTTCCTCTTTCTCCTCCTTAACTTGTTTCATATTCTCATAATTCTTCTTAGAAAAAAAAATCAAAAGAAGAAAAAAATATATAATATTACAAAATCAATAGAAAAATAAGAAAAAAAAATGCAGCAACAATAACTATAGTAAAAAAAGAGACGATAAAGATAAAACACGTGAAAAAAAGAGGAGAAACATAAAGGAGGAAGAAGAGGAGAAACGCAGGATACAAAGAGGAACAACATAATTTCACGTACGCATTATATAAGGTAACATTTAGTTTGAGGTATTGAAATAGAGACGAGGACTACCTAAGTGAATTTCAAAAAAAATATTCATCCCTTAATTCCATTCATAAGTGATTTTTGGTACTCCATGTGCACACTACTCAATTGTGATCAATAATATAATAGCAGGTATATCCAATCAATAATTAGAAAATATTATGTAGATATCAAAAATTAAATGTATATTATTTAATTTATTTTATTATATTTTATACTGTTAATTAATTTAATAATTAATTTTAGTATAATAATAATTAATAATAATAATAATAATTTATTTGAAATATGTTCAATTATTTAAAATTTTATTATTGATAAAGTTTTTATCACGTGTTTACTATTTTTGTTCTTGTTGGATTATGACCTGCCATTTAAATATTAAAATATTGATTTAAGAACATTCTAGCGAATTTTCATTGACAAAGGCACAATAAAATAGTACGAGATAACCATGAAAGAGATGTAATAAAAATAAAAGTTAATAAAGAGATATAATAAAATTAATAGTATGTCACGGAAACGACGACGGCACTTGTAACGAGATATAATAAAAATAAAATTTGAATTAAAAAATAAAATTGATTGTTTTTTATAATATTAAGTTTAAAAAAAATTAAATTAAATATTAGAGATAATTTTGATAGATTTTGATAATGTTAAAAAATAAAAAATATTTTTTTTGTCATTTAGAAAATATTAAACACTATCTCCATGATGGATAGATAGATAGTGGATAAGAACACATTAAAATTCAATAAGATAGACCTTTTTCAGACCTTTATGGTCCAAACAATTGAGACGTCTGCTGCGAGCCCTATCATATTGAACCAATAAATTATTAGGTGTACCTAACTTAGTTATATGGATAAGCTACGTAAGTTTTAGGTCCGGCTGGGCGTTTAGTTTTATTTTTATCAATCTTTTTCAAAATTAAAAAAAAAATTGACTTCCATTACTATTTTTTTTAACAAATTTAAAAAAAGATTTATACCAGTTTAGATAAATAATTTAATTATATTAAACTCTTTTAAAAAATAAATTTAAAATACAAGAGCTTATATTAAAAATAACCAAACTGGCGCTTAATCTGTTTTAGTTTTTCAAAAAATTTTCTAGTGTAGAATAATATTCTGTAAAGAATAAAAATTATAATTATTTTTTCAAAAAAAATGTACATTACACATAATATCTTTATTTTTTATTTTTTTCTATTATAAAAACTGTAATTTTCATTCTTCATTCTATTACACATAGGGGATTGATGACTCAAGTTAAAATTCAACCAATCATCTGTGTTTTGGATTTAGGTTGGACAAACCGAAGTTTAAATAAAAGTGATTTTATAGAATTGATATTGGGTAGAATTGAGTTTGTGCCAATATAATTTATGTTTGATAATTTTTACTAAAATTAATTTTGATAAAATAAATATTATTTGAATAATATTAATTAAAATCCCTTATAGATAAATAATTAATTAATGGAAAAGTCTAGGGAGCCAGCAATTTTATTGCATTTTGGCCAGCATGTAACTAGCAGAGAAAAGTGAGCCATTGGATGAAATCTCACACCATCAAATCATCATTGATGGCTAGTTGATGGCTACCAATCACAAATGTTGCTGGTCCCCTAGCATTGTTCTTAATTAATTATTAAAAAATATAA
>NC_029778.3:45367611-45370705 GCF_000817695.3 Arachis duranensis
TAAATAATATACAAAAATTAGAATAATTGTTTTAATATTCTAAGTATTTATTTAGAAAAAATTATGGAAAAATCAATAATAACTAGCAACAACCTAAACGTGTGTTCAGTAAACGCAAAAGCTGCGCTATAATTTCTTGCTTACTTTTGGGATACAAAATCATGTTGGCGTTCACAGAATAAAAGTTACCAAATATCAAAGAACAGCATTCCAAAATAAACACACCCCATATCTTTAAAAACTGGGTTTGATTTCTATTTATCGTAAATGTAAAAATCTGTTATCCACGTCCCTAATTAAATTTTTTTTTTACCAAAAATAAGAGACTCGAATTCGCGATTTCTTAATTGAGTACGAGGAGATTATGCCATTTAAATGAGATATATCAAATGTGATTAATATTTTTCACCTATATTTGTTTTTACTGGAACCATTATGTACACCAAAATCAGTTATCAAAATTAGTTATTAGTATAAAATATATGTTAGAATAAAAATATATATTAAAAATAATCAATTATCAAAATTAGTTATTAGTATAAAATACATGTTGAAATAAAAATATACATCAAAAATAAATTAAACTACACATATTTATACGTAAATATATTAATGGCTGATTTTGGTGTATAAATAATATTTTTGTAATTTTTTTACTTAAAGTATTAAGCTTTTAGCATCATCATCTCCCGTTAAATATTATGAGATCAATAAATATATTTATTTGTAACACCTGTATAAAAATTAGGACTGTTGTGACTGAAAATTCATGGATGAAGTGACTAATCAGTTTTTTATTTGTTGGTATGATTGGGGACCCTATGTTGGTTAAATATGTTTGTATTGTAGGAAAGGAGAATAGTTGTAGGTGATATTGTGAGGTGGTGGTTGTATATTGTGATCAAACTTCTTCTCCTCTTATGAGTAAAAAAGTCTTTTAAAACAATTAGCAAAATGAAAGACGCAAGAAGTAAAAGGACACTTGGTGCGTATGGGTCTCACTAAACGGATTGTATCAAAAGCATACACGCTCTCAAGTGGGACGTGCAAATGAAAAGGGACTCAAAGTGGAATAATTGAATACAGGTGGAACTGAAAGAGGAGTAGTTATGATGTTATATATAGTTGTATGAGGGTAGTGGGTGGTATTATTGCAGGTGCAATAGGTGTGGGGAATGAATTTTATTTGGCATCATTGGGAGATTAATTAATTTTGATGGCTATTTTAAAATTAAAGAAATTAATTAACTAAACTGATTATCATAAACCATCTTACGAACTCTTCTCCTTGATTGGATCAAGTTTGTACTAAAAATATATATAAAAATAAAAATAATAAAAACTCTTACATAGTAGTCAATAAACAAAAGATGAACTCTTTCAAAGAGATGACACAATTTCAATAATCAGTTTCGATCCGATAACCAATTGAAGTTTATATTGGTGAATCGAATTAATTCTTGTATCACCAGTTCAGTTAATAAAAAATGTTTAAACTCGATGTAATCTGTTAAAAACTTTTTTTGGCTTAATTTTATAGATCTAAATGATTTAATTTAGTCTATTAATCTAAAGAACTAAAGTGAATTTCATATTTTTAAGAATAAGCATCTGGGCGGACGGTTAACAGCTATAAAAATTGGTAAGATAGTTATTGATGACTATGTGAGAGATGATTAAGGGACTTAGCCGTAACTACACAAAAACATATAGAAATTGTTTGATATTTCAGTATTCTTTATAAGTACTCTCAATAATCTTATTTTGTTTACGGTTTTGAGTTCTAATTTTTTACTAATTATGTTTTTATTATTATTTATAGTTAATTTTTTATTTAATTTATTATTTTCAATAGGAACAATAATACATATTATAACAAATAAAATAATAAACAATGAACAAGAATTATAATAATAAATTTCACAATGTCAAACAAAAAAAATATTCTATAATTTTATTAGTACTCTCAGTATTTTTTTATTTAGTATTATTTTGGACTGTAAAATTTTATTATTTATGATTCCATTGTTATGTATGATTAGTTTTTTATTTACTTTATCATTTTTAATAAGATTAATAATTCATATTATAATAGAATTAAAATAACAAATTTAATAAAATAACCAAAATATAAAAAAATACTAAAAATTCAAAAAAAAATTAAAATATTTGAAATGACTTGAAACAAATATGAAAATTCTTTTGAAAAAAACCAATAATGATCATCAAATAATGATCATCAAATGTGAACTCACGTTGAAGTGAAAGCAGAAGCAACAATTTTTTGCTTCCAGTAAAAAAAGCAGCGTTCAAGAAACTTCAACGCACTTTTATCCTCTGAAATGGGTTTGCCAAACACACCCATAATTGAAAACGAGAAAAGAAGCAAAAACTTAAAGAAATTTTTTATTTTCCGAAATCGTTATTTGAAAAAGTGCAGGGTCTAACAACTTTTGTATTTTATAACAGACACTTAATCATAAAAAAATCATAAAAAAAATAAATGATCTTTTATCATTAGATAAAATTTTACATTATTAAAAATATTATTGATAACCAATTGATGATTACAAAATACAAAAATTACTATCCCTAACATTTCTCTTGTTATTTTACAAAAGCTCATACAGAGATGCGACACGACACGTGTAAAGAGATAACATTTAAGCCAATTATTTATATTTCTCATCAATAAGAGAGACAAAAAAAAAGGGGGGTGCATGCATCTCCTGTGTTTCAAACTTTCAATGTCATTCTCCCCATTCTGTGTATCTCAAGATATATAAACCAAATTAATTAACTCTTTGACTCTAATGATAATAATTTGGTATAGTAATTAATGCATTACCTGGTTGTTATCATCGTCGTCGGTGACATAGTGCTGCAACTCCAATTGTGCCGCCTCAGCTTTTGTAAACTCAAACCGCCGCAAGAATCGGAAATGGTTGTTGATATAAGGCGCTGATGCTGCACATGGCCTTTTCATAAATGGTGATGAGGAAGATGAAGAAAAGGTAGGTGCTGATCCTATTCCTAAAAAGGCCAATTTTTTTTTGTGATGAATTAAGGTCCTGGACCTTTTGATCAATGACCA
>NC_029778.3:45370765-45380647 GCF_000817695.3 Arachis duranensis
AAGAGGAGTATACACAAGTCACCTAAAAAGGACAAAGGGTGAGGTTTGATTGATTGATCAGAGTAAAAAGACAAGGGATGATGGTGGAATTAGCGTTCCAGTGTCACACGTAGCTTGTGGGAGTGATGAGTTGTCTGTAAAGACTAGGAGCTTTGCCGTAACCTATATGCTCATGGGAAACTTTTAGAATGGTGCCTATCTATGTGCAACTGCGTGGGGACACGTTGGATTAATTCTTAGCTACATCCCTCTAATTATATATCTACTAGTACTCCTTATCTTCTTTTTAGTCTCTACCAAGATTAGGCAGGAGTTAAACTGTCTTTAAATATCTATTCATAGATGTAGCTAGAGGGTAGAAACAAGTATCTGAATCTTATCCATCTAATTCGCATTAATTATTTTCATCCAAGGTAGAGAACATTGAAATTTAATGTAAAATTAAAAAATAAGTCAAATAAATAAAATATGAGATCTTAATAAGATTTAGATAATAAAATTATTTGGTTTAGCATAAAATTTATAAAATTAAGTGTTTTTTTTTAAATCGTAATATCAGCCGATTCTAAAAGTTAAATCCAAATTTTAGTTATTATGTATTTAACTTTCATACGAAATTATAAATATTTACAAATGTATAATAGTCATAAATGTTAATAATAAAAATATTATATATATAAAAAGAATTAATCAACCAAATATTTATTATATAAATAAATATATTATTTAATTTATTTTTAATATATAATATATATACAAATAACTAATTTTATTGATTAATTTTAACATATACATATAATATGATTGTACCAAGTACACACGCAAATATTACTGATAATATATGAATATTTATATTGAAATAGCTATTTTTTATTATTAAAAATTTGAGTACTAACAAAATTAACAATAAAAAAAATTAAACTAATGTCTTTACAAAAGATGAATATCATTTGAAAAAAATATCAAATCAATGAATGTAGAGTTAACTCTGTTAAAAATTTTATTAAACTCCTAAAATACACTTTTTTTTTATCATTTTTTCATCTCAACTCTTCAAAAACAAGATCCAAAAATTAATCTTAAACCATGAAAATCTTGCCAAAATCAAAACTAAAATAAACTTTAATAACCCAACTCTTCATCCTGACTCCATCTTCTCCCTCACTATTATTCATCTGAATCAACTCACCACTTCACTCCTACAAAGTAACTCACCACTTCACTGAACCAAAGTCAGCAACTTTTATATTCCCCTTGTTATTATGGAATTTTTTATTTTTATAAATTAAATAAATATAATAATTATCGAAATACATAATTTTAAAAATATTTATTAAAATAAATATCGGTCTCTTGTTTCGTTTACATTGTAAACCAAATAATTTTGCACATATTTCATTTAAATGAGATAAGAGAGGTGGACGCGACACGTACTGTAAACGAGATATATTTTCAGATACATGTGTTTTTAATAAAAATAATTTTTTTTAAAAATAATAAAAAATATTAATAATATCAATAATCCAAATTTTTAATATGCAAATGGTACATAAAAATACTGGTAGAAAAAATTAAAATAGATATGTTTGATCAATTAGTACTAAAAAATAGTACATAAAAGATTTTAGATTAAACTATGATCCAATTGGATTGATTTAAATTTGAAAATAAAAATAATTGTTTCCCAATTGTTAGAAGATGTTGATGGGGATAATCGGAACAAAATTAAAACCGTTATCCCACGTGGATAGTGAGAGATAACGTGAGAGATAACCGTTTTTTCATTTTTTTATCTCTCACGTTATCTCCCACTATCTATATGGTAAATAGCCGTTTCAATTCTCTTCCCACTATCTCCATCAACCTTGCCTAACAATTGGCAAACGGTTATAAACAATAGTGTTGACAGTGGACATTTTAAAAATTTTAATTTAAAAATTAATAAAGAGAGTACATAAAAAATTTTAAAATTTTATCAGTTAGAAACAATAGTATTAATAGTGGGCAGTTAGAAAAAAGATAATCGTGTTAATAGTGAGACGGAGCACTTAACGTGTTTAGTTTAAATGAACAATCAATCTTTCCTATCTTTTCTATTATTTAAAATTATCCATCTTCTCTATCATCTGAAACATTCTATTTTTAAAAGTTTAATCCAAACTATATTATTAACATTTTTTTTATTATTTTGAAAATTACATTTAATTATTTATAAATACATATATCTCATTTACACTGTAAACGAAATATATATATAGAAGCAGGAATCATGACTTATTTAGTATAGATGATTCATGGAGTGCTAGTAAAGTGGTGAGTTTGATTCGTAGCTCAGTAAGGGAGTTTCACACTATTTTTTCTATGCATCAATCTTTGTCTCCTCCTTCACTTCGTTTGCATTGGGTTCCACCTCTAGTTCATTCTGTTAAATTGAATTGTGATGCTAGTTGGTTTGCTCCTTTTGGCTATGCTGGTTTTGGTTGCATCATTCGCAATCCTGATGGATGTTGGTTGAAAGGTTGCACTGAGAAAGTCGAAGTGTGCAGTGTTCTTTTTGCTGAATTGTATGCAATTTGGAGAGGTTTACTTCTTGCTTGGGAGAGTGGATTTCGTGAGGTTATTTGTGAAACAAACTGTTTAGAAGCTCTTTTCTTGGTAAACCAAAGAATGCTTGGTAAGGATATTCCAGAATGGGATTTGGCAAAGCATATACAGGAGGTTATGAATTGGAATTGGAGAGTCTCTATTCTTTTAATTCAGAGGATTGCAAAGAGTGTTGCAGATTGTATGGCTAAAGCAGCTGCTTCTGGTGCAGAGCCAACCATGGAGTGAGCTTCAACATCTAATAAATTTAGATATGACCCTAGCCAATTAATTTGGTTATCTCGTTTACAGTGTAAGCGAGATAAGCGATGGATATTTATTTCGATAAATATTTTTAAAATTATTTATTTCGATAATTATTATAAATATTTAATTTATAAAAATAAAAAATCCTGCTATTATCAGAAAGAAAATTATCTAAATTGATATTCATAGATGTTTTCAAAATAAAAATCAATAAATAAAAACTAAAAATATTGAAAAAAAACAAACAAGTGATAAACTCAAAGCACAAGTTGGAGCCTTAGAGGTACAATTGCTAAATTTTATGGGCTAAAAACAGTGAAAAAAAAAAGAAAAAATTTGAGACTAAGTCAGTGACAAACACTTCTCACCATAACCAGTCTATGAAAAAAAATATCATATTCATCACATTAGTTCATATATAAAATATATATTACATTTTCATAAGATGGTGAATTTTAGGGCAATTTATCATAATAAATAAATTGGCATCCAATATTATCATATTACACAAAATGAAAAACGGATACCAAAATGTATTTTTTTATAAATTATGTAAACCGCGATACAGGATTTGTGGTTTACAAATACACGTAAACTGTTACAAGGGTGTCACCTCTCACATTTACGGTTTATGCGTTGGTTTCTTCTATCATATGCACTAGCCGACTAGGTGTATTTATAGTGTCCGGAGGCAGCAGAACATGCCTCTACATGACAGGATCGTACCCTATCTGGAGAGGACTGGTTTGTACCACCTGGCGAGACTCAACGCGAGGTGGTTCTGGATGGATGAGCCCTTAACCAGCGCTTTCATTGAGAGGTGACGTCTTGAGATGCATACCTTTCATATGCCTTTTGGAGAGTGCACTATCACGCTACAGGATGTAGCATACCAGCTGGGAATGCCCGTGGATGGTTTACCTGTATCCGGGTGCCTTACAGATTTTGAGAAGCTTATGGTAGAAGGCGAACCGGCGTGGGAGTGGTTTCAAGAACTGTTTGGCGAGCTTCCACCACAGAATAAGGTAAAGCAGTATACAATCCACTTCACTTTGTTTCATGAGAGGTTCAGGGTGCTGCCGAATGATGCTACAGAGGAGACCGTATGCATATATGCACAGGCTTATATTATGATGCTGCTTTCCACTCAGCTGTTTAGTGACAAGAGTGGAAATCAGGTTCATATACCGTGGTTGCCCTTTGTGGCGAAACTTGATGATATGGGCAATTATAGTTGGGGGTCAGTAGCGTTGGCTTAGCTATATCGTTGCATGTGTCGGGTGGCCAACAAAAATATGACAAACTTGGCAGCCCCCTGGAGCTACTACAGTCATGGATTTTCTGGCAGTTTTTTAACCTCAGGCCGCGGGGATTCAACACCTATTCCTTCCCATTGACTTCCAGGTATACATATCTGTATAGTTAGACTTGAACTGTAACTTTTTTTTATTATGGTTCTACCTGTTAACTAGGTCATTAGCAATTTATACATGTGTACAACATTGTATTCGTTCAGGTGGGCCACCTACTTATCGACATCCGACCGCAAGGAGCTGGGAGAGAGTTATCCAGTGTCGCCTAGCATTAGACCGCTTAGGTGATCGAGATGTAAGTTTATCCGGGCCGTCCACAGACTTTCTGCGATGGTGGTACAGAGTGGCCCATAGGTTTCTGTCGCTGGATTCCTTGATTGCCGATCCTAGGGCCAAGGAGATCAGTCAGGATGTTGTAACAGGCGCCTTCTAGAGTTCCGATGCCGGACGTGCCTGATAACAGGCGCGTGGAGCGGCGACAGGCATTGGTACCCAGGCTACAGACCGGGAGTGGCGATGGCTGGATGACATGATTCAGGATGACACATTTGGTGGCGACGAGGTATGACATGCTGATCACCGTGTTTGACGTGACCGTCCTTAGCGTCGGGGTGGTACATCAGGGGTCGCATCTGGTGGCCCTGGTGACAGACCCACTGAGCAGGCAGGGGCAGGGTCCCAGGAGGTTCCTCTTACACATGTTTCGAGCTCCTAGATATACCATGAGATCCATGGACAGATGTATGATGACCTGGTGGGCCCGACTTTCACGATGGATATGGACCACCAGGTCGGCAGTTCACAGTTCTATTCCAACTTTGCAGATCTCATCCGGGATGACGACCCTTCGCATTTTCAGCACTAGACCCATAGGATCAGGTGCCAGAGACCCAGCCCCAGATGGACGTTGCACAAGGTACCGCCCAGATATGGAGGATATGCAGCAGTACCAGCCGCAGATGTCTGAACCTCAGGGGTACCATCCCCAGTTTCATGTAGACTTGAATGAACCTGCTAGCAGCCCGTATGACAGTTAGTTAGGCATGGGAGGGACGCCTCCATCTGCATATGGCATGGGCATGCCCATCGATCCTCCAGCACAGCAGCGCCAGAGGCCAGCCAGAGTGAGACGGGCTGCTTGATGTGATACAGGGTCGCATCTCCTAGGCGCATTTGGACATGACTCTCACGAAGAGGATGAGGACAGGCAGGAGCCATATCTGTTTATTTTATGTTTTCATTAATGATACCTATGTATGTCAGATTTGTCATGTACTTTTGTATTATATGATGTACTTAGTTTATTTCCATGGACTTATGTGTGTGTTATGTATGTATTTGTTACCCTAGACTTACTTTATTTTATGTTTATGCAAACTGCTCATTAACACATAAATCGCTGGACCCCTGTCGCGGTTTATGCACACTCGTTATTCACACATAAACCACGACACCCCTATCGCGGATTATGCTTATTTTTTCTAGAATGTAAACCGCGACATCCCTATAGCGGTTTACACGTATTTGTAAACTGCGGGTCCCCTGTAGCGGTTCACATAGTTTATGGAAAAATGCATTTTGGTATCTGTTTTGCATTTTGTGTAATCTGGTAATATTGGATGCCAGTTTATTTATTATGGTAAATTTTCTTGAATTTTAAGAAATAATTATATAAAGATTTGAACTTTAAATGATTGTAGTCACATCTTCATCTTAACTCTAACATGAAACCAGTCCAAAATATATACTAAATTAAGAAGAAAAACAACAATAGTCAAACGTTGGTGGTGAGAATGAAGTAGCCACCAATGAGAAGAGCAAGGAGGTAAGAAGAAGTAGTCAGTGAAGAGAAAGGTGACAACAAAATGAGATGGAGACAAGAAGGAGCAACTAATGACCAGGCTAGAGGCAAGAAGCTATTAGCAGAAAAGTAGGAGCCGAATGAGCACAACTTGACAACGATGGTGGCAGGAGTAGATCTGGCAAGGACGAGGCTGGTAGCAACAATCTGGACGAGTTGGAGGTGATTGGAGGTGGCTAAACCAGCTGAGAGTGGAAAGCGAGGAAGGATGAGGGAGGTAATTCAGGTGAGTAGGGTTATCGATGAGACTAAGTGAGGGAGGTTGACTAATGAGAGTGGTGGTTGAGATGTTAAGCGGCTGAGTGGTGAGTGAGGAAGAATGAGAAAAATGAAATGAGAAGTTGAGGATTGTTACTAGAGTTGAATGGTTGATTTTGTTAGGTTAAAAGGAGATGGAGTAGATGATAAAAAGGATATTTTTAGAAATTTTATAAAACTTTTAACGGAATTAACTCTAAATTTAATTATTGGGTATTTTGGTTCAACGTTACTCATCTTTTATGAATACAATATTGATTTAATTTTTTCGTAGTTCATTTTGTCAATTCTTAAATATTTGATGGTCAAAATAATTATTTGTTCATTAATATTTATATTATTTATATACAATAAAAGTTGTTAGTCAATGGAATTGAATTTATCTTGTAGTATAGTTATGAAACTCGATTCGACCCAATCATTTGAATAAAAAATTCGGTCACTTGATTATCAATTCGAGTTGGGTCATCATTTGAATTAGTCAAGCAATTAACTCAATTAGATTTGGTCAAATTTGATAAAAAATAGTCAAAATCGAATGAATCAACCCGGTTCAATTCGGTAAAATGTGGTAAACTAGAAAAATTGTTACTTGCTATTGAAGGTTGTATTAGGCTTAGAAAAGGGAAGGGTTGAATCTATGCCTTTCTTTTAAGTTACAGAAATAATATTTTCAAACAAACTTTTAATTCTGATTCTGTTTGAACTTAGCAGCAGAAAATTTATGAGATAAATTATTTTTGTCTCACAAATATCAGAAAACAGCACAGAGCAGAGAAGAAAGAAGCTGAACCATCATGGTTCAGTTGCCTTGTGCAATACAACCTACATCCAGTCTCTACCACAACAGTGGTGGAATTTCCACTATAGCTAAAGTATTACATACACCAATTCCACAGGATTGACTCAATCCTTTCACTCTCAAGTTCTAACCTCACTTGACTTGGTTATGCTAATACCTAACTCTTCCTCTTAGTGCTAACCCAACTAAGAAAGGGATACCTTACTGGTACAAGATACAAGACACAGACATTACCTAAAGAAATCTGAAATAACTCTAGACTTTTCTCTCAAGTGTATCACTCAGCCTCTTTCCACTCATTGGCTTTTACTTGAGTTCTCTCATTATGCCTTTTCACTCAAGAAATTACAAAAAGATAAACATTAAAAAGTAAAATACAATCTGTAAAACATGAAGGAGATTGACTCTTCAACAGCCTCTTTGCTATATGATAAACCAGATTTTCATGTCTCTGATTCAGTTCTTCATTTTTGGCGGAATGATTCTTTGAAAGAGAGCACTATTCAAGTAGATGAAATTCTTCAAGTAACTTCTTCACAAAACAAAACCTCAATACACTGGGTTATCTCTCCTTGGCTTCTGAATGGTGAGCCAGCTTCTTTTGTATCTCCTTGCATATTGCTCTTTCCTAGGTCAAACCTTGAGCTTTGTGCTTCACCAACTCAGTCATTCACTTTCTTCCATTTTTACTCAAATTAAGGACTTTGGTTCTAACCTCCTTTGTTGATCGAAGGCCTCAAGACAGCAAACACAAAAAGTCTTCCAATGGTAAGCCAGATCTTGGCCATTGAAAAACAGCTTGGTCCCCAAGTTATATTTGTGACCGTAGATGCACAGCAGAGAAGAACAGATTTTATCTTTCCCATGTATCCCAATATGGAGTAGCAGAGAGTTGAAGATGAAGAGAAGAAAATAAAATGTATGTAGGAGGAAATAAAATCACATTTAGCTTCTGACCTTTTCTTGATACAGATTGATGTGGGTGATTAGACTTCTACCATTTGCTTAACCTTCTCTTTCTTGCTTCTTTGGTGATTATTTTGATGAATTATGTTGTTGATATTGATAAATGGTATTGAAGATTGATATTAAGGTAGAATGAGGTTAATTGTGATGATTGGTAGTGATAGAATGATGGTTGATGAGTGTATTGATTGAGAAATGGTTTTAGTATGATAAATTGATCATTGGGGTTGAGGATTATGTGATGTGAGTAAAAATTTGGTAAGATTGGTGAATTGAGACACAAAAAGGGTAAGTTCTGATGTGAATTGAAGTTTGATGTTGTTTAGATTTGCTTTGATTGTGAATTTTGGAAATTTGAGAACCTGGTTATTTTTTGTAAAAGTCAGTTTTTAGTAAACTTTGACGGACCATAACTTGAGTCATAGTTTTCGAAATTTGTTGAAATTTGTCTTAAATAAAAGTTCATTTAAAGATCTTTAAATGGATATAAAGTTTGATAAAAATGAATTTTGTAGACAAAGGTATGAACGTTTGAAGTTTGGTGTTAAAAATTGAATTATGCAACTTTAAAATTTTTCTAAGTCTGTTGAGAGTTACGTATGCGACATGGTGCACGCGACGCAACCAACCCATTTGGATTGAGGATCTAACATACGCAAACATTGCATGCGTACGCGAGCTAGCAGACTTTCAACTCTTGCGTATGCGATGCGACCAAACCATTCGGGTTGGGCATTTTGCGTATACACGAGCTATTCAAAAAATGAACCCTTGCGTACGCGAACTTTAATACGCGACACGAGCAACCCATTTGGGTTGGGCATCTCGCGTACGTGAGCAGGGAGTTACGTACGCGACCACCCCTTTTTCAACAGCATGCGTACGCGAGGCAGGGGCTTGCATACGCGAGACCCCTGTTTTGCTGAAACATGATTTTTCTCTATTTTTAAAGGTTCTCCTACTTTCTAAAATTCCTTCAAAGGCGGATTAAGAGTATTGTCTAATATTTAGGTTCTAATACTGCTAAAGATAAGTTAGCGAACTATATTAGTTAATTTCTATCTGAATTTAGAAAATGAAGACTTAGGTTTCTGGAGTACTAAGGACGGCTTAGTCGAGAGAGATGGCGAAGTACTGTATTGATGATTAATGACGTGAGTTGTGGAAATTATGAATTGATGATAGTTGAGACGAGTCTGGACTAAGAGTGGAATGATAGATTACTGATGTACTGAAAAATGATTTTTGAAAACTACTGCTATATTATTTTATGCTGAGATTGTTGAGACGAGATGCACCTGGCAAGGACGGTGGTTAATCCCGCTTGTCAAGGTCGTGGTGGCATAAAGACAGTGGTTAATCCTGCTTACATTGAGATGTGAGGTCTGGGACAGAGTATCTGGTGCACGAAATTGTGATCAATACTTTTCACAACTCAAATAATCCCCGGTAATGAATCCAAAAACTTGGTGTTCAATACCATGGCATAAACACAACTTCGCACAACTAACCAGCAAGTGTACTGGGTCATCCAAGTAATAAACCTTACGCGAGTAAGGGTCAATCCCACAGAGATTGTTGGTATGAAGCAAGCTATGGTCACCTTGTAAATCTTAGTCAGGCAAACTCAAGTGGATATGGGTGATATACGGATAAAACATAAAGATGAAGATAGAGATACTTATGTAATTCATTGGTGGGAATTTCAGACAAGCGCATGAAGATGCTGTGTCCCTTCCGTCTCTCTGCTTTCCTACTGTCTTCATCCAATCATTCTCACTCCTTTCCATGGCAAGCTTAAGCAAGGGTTTCACCGTTGTCAGTGGCTACCT
>NC_029778.3:45381211-45382392 GCF_000817695.3 Arachis duranensis
TACACTTTCGGGCCACAATTATACCGGGTGAAAACCGGGTGAAAACCGGGCCATTAACATTACATTACGTTGATACCTTCTTGTAAGCTAGCATGTAAAAATATCCAAATTTTTAAGATTCCAACCATTATTTAACATGGTAAAATTTACTTAGAAAAATATAACAAGAATCAATCCTTCTTTAAAATTAAAGCATAACCACAATCAATACTAAAGCAAAATCACAATCAATACTAATATTGTCTAATAATATCAAATATTTAAATCAATACAAATAACACAATATTATGCATTAGTCTAAAGTCTTATGCATTCTAAACATAAAACATTAACTTATAGTCTTATAATGACTAATAACACAAAATATTAAGGTTTACAATACTTAAATTCTACATAAAAATAGTCATGATCCATCACTAATAACACAAAATATTAATTATGTATGATGACCGGGCCACCGGGCCGACTTCGGGTGACCCGAGCTATGGCCCGGACCCGACCCGAAATAATGACCGGGTCTATTTTTGAGACCCTAACCCGGCCCTAAACCCGATGAAATCACACCAAATTAGCCCCTAAAGTGTTCGGGCCCGGGCCGCGTCTTCGGGCCGGGCCGGGTCTGTGCACCCCTAGTCCTACTTATAAAGAACTAGTAGCCTAGGGTTTACAGAGATGAGTAAATGACATAAAAATCCACTTTCGGGCCCACTTGGTGTGTGCTTGGGCTGAGCATTTAAGCATTTTCGTGTAGAGACTCTTCTTGGAGTTAAACGCCAGCTTTGGTGCCAGTTTGAGCGTTTAACTCCCATTCTTGTGCCAGTTCTAGCGTTTAACGCTGGGAATTCTAAGGGTGACTTTGAACGCCGGTTTGGGCCATCAAATCTTGGGCAAAGTATGGACTATTATATATTGCTGGAAAGCCCAGGATGTCTACTTTCCAACACCGTTGAGAACGCGCCAATTGGGCTTCTGTAGCTCCAGAAAATCCACTTCGAGTGCAGGGAGGTCAGAATCCAACAGCATCTGCAGTCCTTTTTAGTCTCTGAATCAGATTTTTGCTCAAGTCCCTCAATTTCAGCCAGAAAATACCTGAAATCACAGAAAAACACACAAACTCATAGTAAAGTCCAGAAAAGTGAATTTTAACTAAAAACTAATAAAAATATACTAAAAACTAACTA
>NC_029778.3:45382715-45383396 GCF_000817695.3 Arachis duranensis
TTGGGTGAACCTTTTCAGATTGTGACTCAGCTTTGCTAGAGTCCCCAATTAGAGGTGTCCAGGGTTCTTAAGCACACTCTTTTTGCCTTGGATCACAACTTTATTTCTTTCTTTTTCTTTCTTTCTTCTTCTTTTTTTTCGAATTTTTTTTTTGTATTCACTGCTTTTCTTACTTCAAGAATCATTTTAAAGATTTTTCAGATCCTCAGTAACATGTCTCCTTTTTCATCATTCTTTCAAGAGCCAACATTCATGAACCACAAATTCAAAAGACATATGCACTGTTTAAGCATACATTCAGAAAACAAAAGTATTGCCACCACATCAAAATAATTAAACTGTTATAAAATTCACAATTCATGCAATTCTTTTTTCTTTTTTAATTAAGAACATTTTTCATTTAAGAGAGGTGATGGATTCATAGGACATTCATAACTTTAAGGCATAGACATTAAGACACTAATGATCACAAGACACAAACATAGATAAACACAAGCATAATTTTCAAAAAACAGGAAAATAAAGAACAAGGAAATTAAAGAACGGGTCCACCTTAGTGATGGCGGCTTGTTCTTCCTCTTGAAGATCCTATGGAGTGCTTGAGCTCCTCAATGTCTCTTCCTTGTCTTAATTGCTCCTCTCTCATGATTCTTTGATCTTCTCTAATTTCATGGAGGAGGA
>NC_029778.3:45383546-45389082 GCF_000817695.3 Arachis duranensis
AGGAATCTCAGGGATCTCATGATGAGTGGGGTCTCTTGTGTGCTCCATCCTCTTCTTAGTGATGGACTTGTCCTCATCAATAGGGATGTCTCCCTCTATGTCAACTCCAACTGAATAACAGAGGTGACAAATGAGATGAGGAAAGGCTAACCTTGCCAAGGTAAAGGACTTGTCCGCCACCTTATAAAGTTCTTGGGAGATAACCTCATGAACTTCTATTTCTTCTCCAATCAGGATGCTATGAATCATGATAGCCCGGTCTATAATAACTTCGGACCGGTTGCTAGTCGGAATGATTGAGCGTTGGATAAACTCCAACCATCCTCTAGCTACGGGCTTAAGGTCAAGCCTACTCAGTTGGTAGGGCCTGTCGTGTGCGTCTAGCCTCTATTGGGCTCTCTCTACACAGATGTTAGTGAGCACTTGCTCCAACTTCTGATCAGAGTTGACCCTTTTGGTGTAAGAGTGTGGGTCTCCTAGCATTCGTAGCAGTTTGAGTGCCACTCTTACACTTTTCGAGCTAAAATCCAAGAGTTGCTCTCTTACCATGGTGCGCCAGTTCTTGGGCTATGGGTTCACACTAATATCATGCTTTTTGTTGACCCAAGCATTGGTGTAAAATTCTTGCACCATTAGTATTCTAACCTCCGGGATAGAATTGGTTAGGAATTCTCCAGTATTCTAAAGGGGACTTCGGGGATCACCCTTTTCTCATCACCATATTATAGCAGTGGTCTTGATGAGCCATGGTGAAGAATCTCTTCATTTCCTAAGGTTTAGAAGAAGAAGCGGAAGCCTTTTCTTTTCTCTTCCTTGAGGCTTCACTAACCTTGGGTGCCATACTTAAGAGTGGTAGAAGTCAAAAAGCAAAATTTTTGTAATACCAAACTTAAGAAGTTTGCTTGTCCTCGAGCAAATAAGAACGAAAAGGAAAGAAGGGAGGAGAAGGAAGAAGAAATATAGAGGAGGAAGGAAGAGAAGCCTTTGGCCAAGTGGGTGATAAGGAAGGGGAAGAGTGTAGAGTGTATAAGGTATGAGGGATAGAGTGTTTAGGTGTGAGTATAATGAGAGGAATGAAGGGGTACTTATAGGGGTGGGAGAGTTAAGGTTCGATTATGAGGGATGGAAGAATGGGTGGGAATGGTTTGAATTTGAAGTGGGTGGGTTTGGTGGGAATTGAATGATGGGAGTGATGAAGGGTTTTGGAAAGAGGAAAAGGTGATGTGGATGTGATGGGTGAGGGTGTATGGGGAAAAGGGAAAGAAAGGTGTGGTTTTCAAGGTTTAAAAGGTAGGAGAGAGAAGAAGGTGGGGGTAGGTGAAGATTCTGTGGAACCCATTGTCTTGGGAGGCTAGGAAATTCGAATTTCCTGCCCCCTGCCTGGCGTTCAACGCTAGGAATGGGCGTTGAACACCCATAGGGGAGTAAAAGGTTAGGGCTGGCTGCCCCCTGTACGGCGTTGAGTGCCCTAAACACTCCCTTTCTGGCATTCAACGCCAAGCTTCTCTCCCTTTGGGGCGTTCAACACCCAGAACACTCCCTTCCTGGCGTTCAAGGCCAGCTCCTTGTCCCTTTGAGGCGTTGAACATCTAAGTCCCTCCTTGTCTGATGTTCAATGCCAGCAAGGGGGTTACTCCACGGTGTTCTGTTTCCAGTTCTGCAAGTCTCGATCACTGTTCTAAGTTCTGTACATGATCACAAACATCAAAAAGAAAAGGAAAAATCTATAATATCAAACTTAAAATAATTGAAAAGGAAATGAAGACTCCATACTAATGGTTGGGTTGCCTCCCAAGAAGCGCTTCTTTACCGTCACTAGCTTGACGGACAGCTCCATTACGGAGATATGTAGGGGCTTAGAACTTCACCATTTACAATGAACTTTTTTTCTGTGCTCTCATGAATGAGCTCCACATGCTCTATAGACAGGATTCTACTCACTGTGTATGGAAGGACTGAACTCTTAGTGAAGACAACTCTCATTCCAGGTAGAGGCCTTCAGTAGGGATCCTCTTGTCCCTCTAGCCTTTAGGTACCTTCTTTGTAGTACCTTCCTTCTTAGTGCTTGATGATGGTTCCCCAACACCAAACTTATAGTTGGTGTCTGGGGGCTCTGTAAAGCTATGCACTGAGATGGAAGGCTGAAACACAATATGCTTCACAATGGTACCAACTATGTCAGAGGGAGATCGAGGATTAGGGATCTTGAACAAGATATAGTCCTCATGTAGTCTTAAGACTAGCTCACCTCTTTCCACATTAATTAAGGCCTTAACAGTGGCTAGGAAAGGCCTTCCAAGGATAATGGATTCATCTATGTCCTCCTCATTGTCTAAGATTATAAAATCAGCAAGGATGTAAAGGTCCTCAACCTTTACTAGGACATCTTCTACCATGCCATATGCCCTTTTCAAAGACTTGTCTGCCATCTCTAATGAGATCTTGGCACTTTACACTTCCAGTATTCCTAGCCTCTTCATTACAAAAAGAGGCACGAGGTTGATGCTTGAGCCAAGGTCACATAGTGCCTTCTCAAAGGTGATGGTCCATATAGTACAAGAAATCAAAAAGCTTCTAGGATTCGGCATTTTTAGAGGGAGCTTCTTCTGAACCAAGGTATTGCACTCCTTGGCCAGGACCACAGGCTTAATTTCCTCTTCCAATGCCTCTATTTGAGAGGAGTTAGCCTTTAGCTTCTTGAGGATGGCCAGATACCGAGCAATTTGCTCTTTCTTGGATTCCTCATCCTCTTCTGAAGAAGAGTATTCTGCAGATTCTTCGCCCAGTAAAGGAGCATGCAAGGTGACATTATATGTCTCCTCATGAGCTCTGATTTCCTTGAGCTCTTTCACAGCAAGCTCCACTTTGGGTTCGGTCACCATCTCTACTATGAGGGCTTTGCACTTTTCATTCAGATTAACCTCTGTGTTGCTTGGGAGAGTATTGGAAGTGATTTCCGGGATCCTCTTGCTCAGCTAACCAATCTGTGTCTATAGATTCCTGATGGAGGACCTAGTTTCTGTCATGAAACTATGTGTGATTTCTGAGAGATTAAAGACTATAGTAGCCAAGTCAGAGAGGCTCTGCTTGGGTGTCTCTATCTACTGCTGAGAGGGTTCAAATGGTTTATTGTTGAACCGGTTTAGGTTCATTCCATTCTGATTGTTGCTGAAGCTTTGTTGAGGCTTCTACTGATCTCTCCACCCAAAGTTAGGGTGGTTCCTCCATCCCTGATTGAAAGTTTTCGAATAGGGATTATTGTTGGAGTTTCTGGAGGAGTTTTCCATGTAGTTAACCTCCTCCATGGTGGTCTAGGCATTATCACCTATGTCCACCTCAAAGGCCGTCTCTGGACAGTAAGCCTCTGAGTTCTACATCCAACTCAAGTGCTAAGTGATCATGTTGATCTGTTGGGACATGAGCTTGTTTTGAGCTAGGATGGCATCTAAGGTGCTTACCTCTAGGACGCCTCTCTTCTGGGTAGCCCCAGTATTTACAGGGTTCCTTTCAGAAGTGTACATGTATTGGTTGTTAGCAACCATGTCAATAAGCTCTTGTGCCTCTTTAGGCATTTTCTTCAACGTGGTTCAATGCCATCTTGGACATCTCAGGTAGGCTATCATAGAAGATATCTAACATAGTCCAATTCGAGATCATGCTAGGAGGATATCTCCTTATCAGTTGCTTGTATCTTTTTCAAGCCTCATAAAGGGATTCAATTGTGCCTTAGCTTCTCTTAGCTTTCGCTTCAAGGTCCTTTCAGGTTCAGGATCAGCCTCAACAAGAATGCTTTTGTCTTTGCTTCTGCTCATATGAAAGAGGAGAGAACAAGAAAATGTGAAATCCTCTATGTCACAGTATAGAGATTCCTTGAGGTGTCAGAGGAAAAGAAAATTAGAAGGCAGAAGTAGAAAATTCGAACTTATCAAAGAAGATGGAGTTCGAATTTTGCATTAAGGAATAGTGTTAGTCCATAAATAGAAGGATGTAAGAAGAATGGAAGTAGTATTCGAAAATTAAGTAAAGGGTTTTGAAAACATTTTGAAAAACACTAATTGATTTTCGAAAATAAAAGTGGGAAAGAACTCAAGTGATTTTTGAAAAAGAATTTGAAATTAGAAATCAAAAAGATTTGATTGAAAGCTATTTTGAAAAAGATGTGGTTCAGAAGATATGATTAGTTTTAAAAAAGATGTAATTGAGAAGATATGATTTGAAAAACATTTTAAAAAGATTTGATTTAAAAAAAATTAATAACTTGGCTAACAAGAAAAGATATGATTCAAACATTAAACCTTTCTCAACAGAAAAGGCAACATATTTGAAATGTTGAATCAAATCATTAATTGATAGCAAGTATTTTTGAAAATAGAAAGAAATTGATCTTGAAAAAGATTTGATTGAAAAGATTTGATTTGAAAAAGATTTGATTTTGAAAAGATTTTGAAAACTAAAAAAAAATTTGATTTGAAAACAAAATCTTCCCTCTTGTGCCATCCTGGCGTTAAACGCCCAGAATGGTGCACATTCTGGCGTTTAACGCCCAAAACTCTACCCTTTTGGGCGTTAAACGCCCAACCAGGCACCCTGGCTGGCGTTTAAACGCCAGTCTGTCTTCTTCACTGGGCATTTTGAATGCCCAGCTTTTTCTGTACAATTCCTCTGCAGTATGTTCTGAATCTTCAATTCTCTGTATTATTGACTTTGAAAAGACACAAATTAAAAATATTTTTGGATTTTTAATCATGAGGAATAATCAAAATGCAACTAAAGTCAAATAAACAATGCATGCAGACACCAAACTTAGCAGTTTGTATACTACTGACACTAACAAAATGAAAATGCATATGAGACACATAAACACTCAAGTCAAGAGAATTCAAGGATCAGAGTAAGAAATCATCAAGAATTACTTGAGGATCCTTAAGACACATGAATGAATACATGCAATTGACACCAAACTTAAAATAAGACACTAGACTCAAACAAGAAACATACAATATTTTTGGTTTTTATGATTTTGTAAATTTTTTTTTTGTGCTTTTTCGAAACTTAAGTGGAAAAAGAAAATGAAGATATCAAAATTCTTAATGAGAATTCCAGGAATCATGCAATGTTTAGTCTAAGACTCCGGTCCAGGAATTAGACATGGCTTCACAGCCAGCCAAGCTTTCAAAGAAAGCATCGGTCCAAAACACTAGACATGGCCAATGGCTAGCCAAGCCTTAGCAGATCACTGCTCCAACAGCAAGATTGAAAGAAATCAACAAGCTCTTGTGATGATAAGTTGAAACCTCGGTCCAATAGAATTAGACATGGCTACACAGCCAGCCAGACTTCAACAGATCATCATGAAACACTAGAATTCATTCTTAAGAACTCTGAAAAAAAATACCTAATCTAAGCAACAAGATGAATCGTCAGTTGTCCAAACTCAACAATCCCCGGCAACGGCGCCAAAAAATTGGTGCACGAAATTGTGATCAATACTTTTCACAAATCAAATAATCCCCGGTAATGAATCCAAAAACTTGGT
>NC_029778.3:45389237-45433850 GCF_000817695.3 Arachis duranensis
CATGGCAAGCTTATGCAAGGGTTTCACCGTTGTCAGTGGCTACCTCCCATCCTCTCAGTGGAAATGTTCAACGCACCCTGTCACGGCACGGCTATCCATCTGTCGATTCTCGATCAGGCCGGAATAGAATCCAGTGATTCTTTTGCGTCTGTCACTAACGCCCAGCCTTCAGGAGTTTGAAGCTCGTCACAGTCATTCAATCATTGAATCCTACTCAGAATACCACAGACAAGGTTAGACCTTCTGGATTCTCTTGAATGCCACCATCAGTTCTAGCCTATGCCACGAAGACTCTGATCTCACGGAATGGCTGGCTCGGTTGTCAGGCGAGCGCTCGGTTGTCAGGCGATCAACCATGCGTCGTATATCAGGAATCCAAGAGATATCCACCCAATCGTGTATCAGGAATCCAAGAGATATCCACCCAATCTAAGGTAGAACGGAGGTGGTTGTCAGTGACACGTTCATAGGTGAGAATGATGATGAGTGTCACGGATCATCACATTCATCAAATTGAAGAACAAGTGGTATCTTAGAACAAGAACAAGCGGAATTGAATAGAAGAACAATAGTAATTACATTAATACTCGAGGTACAGCAGAGCTCCACACCTTAATCTATGGTGTGTAGAAACTCCACCGTTGAAAATACATAAGAACAAGGTCTAGGCATGACCGAATGGCCAACCTCCCAATGATCTAAGATAGCATCAGAACAAAGATAACTACCCAGATGTCTCAATACAATAGTAAAAGGTCCTACTTATAGAGAACTAGTAGCCTAGGGTTTACAGAGATGAGTAAATGACATAAAAATCCACTTCCGAGCCCACTTGGTGTGTGCTTGGGCTGAGCATTGAAGCATTTTTGTGTAGAGACTCTTCTTGGAGTTAAACGCCAGCTTTGGTGCCAGTTTGGGCGTTTAACTCCCATTCTTGTGCCAGTTCCGGCGTTTAACACTGGGAATTCTGAGGGTGACTTTGAACGCCGGTTTGGGCCATCAAATCTTGGGCAAAGTATGGATTATCATATATTGCTGGAAAGCCCAGGATGTCTACTTTCCAACGCCGTTGAGAGTGCGCCAATTGGGCTTCTGTAGCTCCAGAAAATCCACTTCAAGTGCAGGGAGGTCTCCAACAGCATCTGCAGTCCTTTTCAGTCTCTGAATCAGATTTTTGCTCAGGTCCCTCAATTTTAGTCAGAAAATACCTGAAATCACAGAAAAACACACAAACTCATAGTAAAGTCCTGAAAAGTGAATTTTAACTAAAAACTAATAAAAATATACTAAAAACTAACTAGATCATACTAAAAACATACTAAAAACAATGCCAAAAAGCGTACAAATTATCCGCTCATCAGTATCCCACTCGCATCTTTTCAGATCACAGGAGTGTGCCTGGCACTATAGCCGTGGGGGTCCCATATCTATATTCATGATCGAAAGGCGACATCTCCATGGAGATGTGTCGTGTTGGTAGTTGAATCGAGAATGTGATATCACAGCCAAATAGCACAGGCATTCATCATGTGCATCTTCTATCTGTTTGCATTGCTTTGTGATGCGTGAGCATCTTGTCTATCTTTTCCTAGTGAATTTGCATCTAATTTGTTGAATTTAATTAAGAATTAATTATATTTTAGCCACTAGGGATGCTATTTTGAGTTTTGTGCAATTTTATTTATTTTAGGTAGCATTCGGAGGGATTTGATGAAGTTTCTGCAGAGAAAAAGAAGAAACCAAAGAGATGACAAGCGAAGACCGACGCGGACGCATGGCTCACACGACCGCACGGAATGGAGAAATTGCAATGATGCGATCGCGTGCCTGACACGGACGCGTGGACTAGAATCTGCACAAATGACGCGAGCGCGTGGACGACGCGGACGTGTCACATACGCGATCTGCAAAAATACAGAAAACGCTGGGGGCAATTTCTGGGCTGTTTCGACCCAGTTTCTAGCCCAGAAAACACAGATTAGAAGTTGCAGAATGGACACATCAAATGGTCCCCACCCATCAACTGAAGATCTGTTAATTAATTCGAATTTAAATTCAAATCTTATCTTTTAGGAAAAGATATTATTTTTTATTTTAGATAATTAGATTTTAAAACCTATTAGGATTAGTTATAAATAGGAATTTAGATCCCATCATTGGAGGAGAGTACATTACATGAGGGGGATTTCATTAGGAAATTCTATACAAATTTACATCTCACATTTAATGAGCAACTAATCCTACATTGTTAAGGTTAGGAGCTCTGTCTATTTGTATGGATTGATTCTATTACTTTTTCTATTTTAGTTTATGTTTTAGATTTATATTTAAGAATTGTTTTCGTTCTTTATCTTATGAATTTGGGTGGAACGGAAGTATGACCCTCTTTCTATTTGAGTTCTTGTATAAATTGGAAAAGCTCTATACTTGAACAATAGCTTGAAAACATATTCTCCTAAATTCTAATTATCTGGATTTAACGGGATACGTGACATATAATCCTTTTATTCTTTGGGTAATTAGAGTTTTTGTGGCATGCAAACTGAAATTTGATCATGTACCTTTAATTGGAATTAATTGACCAAGGACTTGGCAGTTAATGAATTTTAGAGGAGACTAGGAAGGTCTAAGGAATTAGGGTCCAGTCACATATAGTTTGCCATAAATTAAATTCTACATAATTAAAATAGTTAGTAAGAAAAGTTAATCCGGAAAAATAGATAACTCTGAAGCCTTAACTATTTTTCCATATTTTATTTTTAACTTAATTACTTGCGTATCTACCTTATGATATTTTCAACTTAACCTTTTAAACATCTCAATATCAAAACCAATTTCTGCTTGCCTAACTAAGCCAATCAATCAATCATTGTTGCTTGATCCATCAATCCTCGTGGGATCGACCCTTACTCACGTAAGGTATTACTTGGTACGACCCGGTGCACTTGCCGGTAAGTTTGTGGGTTGTAAAATACCGCACCACTTTGCCGACTTGAATTGCTTGCCTAATTGTATAACATGATTATTTGCTTCTTGAATTTCTTGATATACATGCTATACTTGTGCATTGTTATTACTTCTATTTTCTACTGGGATTGAGGAGGTTTGAAAGGCGGTGGCGATGGGATTGCATGGCGGTTAGGCTGGCGAAGGTTGTGGGACAGCGGAGAATTGCTAGATTAGAAATCCACTAAGTTATATTCTCTTATTTCATTATGTTTTTTTTTAAGTAATGGTTTTAATTTTAGTATGCTTTATGTTGAATCTCATAATTGATATGAAACTCAAGGATTGCCTCTGGCGTCCCGGAGTCTTATATCTTACATTATTGGGCACTGTTACCATACTGAGAATCTCCGATTCTCATACCATATTCTGTTATTGTTTTTCAGATGCAGGTCGCAACCCATCTCGGTGAGTTGCTTGATGGTGGCAGAGTAGAGGACCTTATTCCATTTTGTTGTCATTTTAGTTATTTTGACAAGTTCTCTCACTTTTGTATTTGCATTTGCCTTAGAGGCTTACTTTGAGAGAGATATTCTATATATATGGTTTTAACTTTCAAAACTCTATATGTCTGTATAACACTAGTCAGCAGGGCGAAGCTACATACTTAGAAAGGGGGGCAATCGCCCCCCCTAATTTTAATTTTTTACATGTAAATTATATGTAAATTTCAGTTTAGCCCCCCTTAAAATTTTATTTTAGTCTTTCTTTAGTGTGTAAATATTTTTGGCCCCCCTCTAATATTTCTTCTAGCTCCGCCCCTGCTAGTCGGCCTAAACTTCGTGGGTTGAGGCTAGTTCCTTATGACTATTATACTCTCTTATATACTTATATTTTGTTATCTTGTATCTTTATCTTGTGCCTTAACTTTGTAGTTTCGTATGAATGTTTTGCGATTTCGTAACTCTGTTTTTGAGCTTATTTCTTCATCGGACTTCTAGAATTATTATTCCTTCTATATATATTTATGTATAAGCCTTAGGATTATCGTGACCTCTGATTAACCTTTGCTTTACGACATGAGGTAAAATTTAGGGTAATTAGGGTGTTAAAATTATGGTATTAGGATAATAAAGAGATATTTACACCCCTTTTAAGAGACCAAGTTTGATGGTACCAATCATTATGGAATATGTGAGAAAAATTCACAATGCTTTTCCAAAAAAAGTGTGGAAAAAGTATCATAAGGCAGAAAGAGAAAATCCATATAGCTTGGAAAAAACCTCCAGAGTAATGGGTAAAACTAAATTCTGATAGGGCAGCTAGTGGCAATCCGGGCAATGCGAGATGCGGTGAACTGCTTAGACACGATTGTGGAAGATGGATTGCGAGGTATAATGTAAATGTTGGTTTCTGCAGCGTGTTTACTGTAGAATTATGGGGCGTTTATTATGACTTGAAAGTAGCATGGAATCTGGGGTTGAGGAAGATTGTTGTTGAGGTTGATTCAAAGCCAGTTTTTGAAACACTGATAAAGAAAACTGCTTTGGTGAATCATCCAAAAATTTTGGTCAGAGATAAACTCATAAAGAGAAGTTGGAGGATAAGATTGAAGAGCTGATTTCTTGGCGAAACAGAGTATTATCAACCATAATAAGCTAAGATTAATCTTAGATGATGATATTAGAGGGGTGCAATTACCCCGTAAGATTTCCATAATATAAGGATTTTTATTTTGGGCGTTAAACCTTAATGAAATACAAAAAAAAATTTACTATCATCTATTTTTTATGATTTTAGGGTTTTAGAATTTTACAATCTTTTATATTATAATTTAATCAAACACTTGCATTTTTATGTCTTTTGAGACAAATATCTGATTGAATCAAATATTTTTTGGTGGTATGATACTATATAATTGAATAGTTATAGAAAATTCTTTATGTTTATATTGTATGCGAATTAAATTATTGCAATATCTATGTATTAACTGTTATTCATTATTCATTATATTAACTTTTGATTTTATAGATGGATTAACAAGAAAACTATATTAATTACTAAGTGTATAAAGGTATTTCTTGACTTCATAGACAATAATAAAATTCTTTTAGAAGAACGTTACATCTCCTTGAGATCTTAAGCAATAAAATTTTTTAGCAAAAAATTGACAGAAATATTTTTTCTAGAATTGTTAGAGACCGATATTTTTAGTAGGAATAAATAGAGAGTTAGATAGTATTAACTTAAATATAAAATAAATACAAGAGAAAAATATTGGTCAACTTATATATTTTTCATTTAGTTAAACATCTATTATATATTACTAATTTTATGATTAAAATGTGTCACATATTACTCTATTATTATAATTGAAATAATTTTTTTTCTCCAAAATTAAAGAGTTTTTCTCTTCTCTGTCTTTTTCTTTTTCTATCTTACTCATTCATTCATCCACTCTATTTTTTTATATATTATTAGTAATTACTAATTATAAATTTGACTATCAAAATATGTAACATGATATTTTCTAATTGCACTTAAATTAAATTAAAATTAAAATTAAAATATAACTATATTATATATTACTAACTAATTTAATGACAAAAATGTATCATATGATACTCTCTTATTAAAATTGAAAAAAATATTTTTCTCCAAAATTAATAAATTCTCTTCCTAAATTCTCTCATCTACCTCTCTCTATTTTTCTATTTCTCTCTACCATTTTCCTATATTCTCTTATCTACCTCTCTATCTTTTTTCTATTTCTCTCTATCCTTTCTACTCTATATATAATTTATATTTTATATTTTATATTAATAATTTGTCTAATCAAAATGTCACTAGATATTTTTTCATTACAATTAAAATAATTTCTTCTTTTCAAAATTAACAAACTCCCTCTCTCATTCTTCTTATTTATCTTTCTATTTTTCTCTACATTTCTATTCTACCAAAAATAAAATAAAATAAAATAAACAAAATATTATTATTATTATTATTGTTATTATTATTATTATTATTATTATTATTATTGTTATTATTATTATTATTATTATTATTTAGTTTTAAACTTTTACTGCTTATCTTTCTAATCTATATTTTTACTTTTCTTCCTTCAAATATTTATTACATATAATTTTAAAAGAATACTAATGTTGTGATTAAAAGTTAGAATGAAGATTCAATTGTTTAAAAAAAATTTGAGTTAATTTTATAACTATCAATATGAATTTTTTTTATGCTAATATCTAATGATATTTTTTATATACATAGAGAGAAAAAATGTTATTTTTAAATAACAAGTATAAAAATTAATTATTTCTATTTGTGTAACAGACTTAACACCTAATCAAATGTAAAAATATATACATTAATTTTTTTAAAATTTTAGATAATGAATAAAATTAATTATTAGTAAAGAATTAAACACTTTTGCAAGAAAATAATAACTAAAAATCTTATTATTTGATTTTTTTATCTACGGATACTTAGGTCTTCTTAACCAATGAGACCTTTTGTCTCCTACAACTTTTTTGGAAAAGTAATTTGATTCTATAAATTTTTTGTGCCATAATCTATAATGTCATGACAAAACCAACATAATCTTAAAAGATTTATATTCTCGTAATATTATTACCATCTATTCTATTATATATAAAAATCGGGTTTCCGCACTTAATAATGGAGCTGGCGTGGTATGTTTCTAAGAGCGTTTCCCGATTTATTTCTTTTAACTCATTAAATACAAGTTATAACGATAAACTAACTATATCACTAAATACAAGTTATAACGATAAACTAACTATATCACTTAATTGATTTGATTAGATATTTAAATATTATTTAATTTATTATAATTTATATCAATTTGATTTGGTAGTATTTCCTAATTTATTTATTTTAATATTTTGTTAATATTTTTTAATTTATTTCTTTTAATTTATTAAACTAAATTTATTGTGTGTACTAATTAATTAATTTAATTAATTTATTAGTCATTAAAATAATAAATCTATGAATAAAATAGGCAATTGAAATATTTTTAACTAATAATTAAATCAAATCATATCATATATATTGAGCTAAATTCAAATCATGTGAATTAAGGACTAAATTTGTAACACCCTACCACACAAAGCTTTACGCCTAGGTCGTAAATCAATGGTGGTGAGGTATCACGACTTCTAAAAATAAAATGCATTCGTATATAATGGAAAGAATTTGATATACTAGGAGCCCGTGAAGAAAAGACACAAGCAAAATCGCATCATACTAAAAAACCGGCGATATATATAAGCAGAAATGACCGAAGTATAATATATATGATTCAAAAAGTATACATAACAACACTAGTCTTAACCTGCGAAGATAAGGCCGACTAGTTAACATAATACAACCCGAAAGTAGGACTAAAAATAGTAAACATAAATCCTATTTCTCCATAATCAACCTCTAAGAGGGATACACAAGTTATAAAATACAGTAGTGGAGAATATTTAAAATATCTAAGCAAAAGTAAAATTCCCAAAAGACAATCTTCGCTTCCTGAAAGCAAATTCTGCATGCTCAACAAGGTGCATTACGTCCAATACCTGTAAGATGAAAATTCCCGAAACGGGTGAGAACATCATCCCTTTCGGGGTTCTCAGTAGGGGTAACAGTTCCAAAGCAGAGACGATGTAAAGACTACACGAAATCTCTAGGCAATCCTAACACTTCAACAACAAAGAAATCCAAGCCTAGAAATATACTAAACCAGAAAACAGTAAGGTATGCTAGACTAACTAACTGCACTCATGCACCTTTGATTTCATTCGACTTTTCTCTCTCCAATAACCCTCAAGTTCTTAAACTATCTCTTATTAGTTCTTTCACCTTTCACTTGTCATATTTCTTTCGGTCTCAAGTTCACTCCATATCATCTCAACATTTATTCTAGTGTTCATACATAAAATTGGAGGCAATGAAGAGAGTTAAGCTTCCTTACCTTAACCCACACGAAATATAGATGGAATTCACTAGGAATTCATGCTAGAGCATCCTTAAACAACCAAAATCACAAAAATTCAACAACCCAAAACAAAAAATGTGAATATATAAGGAATAGAAAACTGGGCAAAAAATTGAGAGCTCTTTACCACAAATATTAGATAGAATTGAAGAGGATGAGAAAAGCTACGCGTGACTGTAAACGACTCGTCAATCAGAGTTTCGGATAAAAAATTATGTGGAATTGAAATTTGAGTTGAAAGATGAGTTAGGGTTTGAGGTTTGCTGCTGCTCCTCAACGTGTTTCAAGTGAAATGAACGGGAAGGAGGCTGCATTTGGTTTCTTATATGTTGGGCCATGGGTCCAATTCAGGCTCGGTCCAATCGGTTTGGCTCGTTCGGTTCAATTTTTGGACAAATTCTTTAAAATTAGTGTCAAAATTTTCGTTTTAATTTTCTCTATTATATTAAACCATGAAAATCTCATTTCTCACTTTCTAAAATATATTTTAATTTATGAGTTAATTAGTCATTAATTATGTTAAAAAATTAATTTTATAATAATAATGTAATTTACATATTAATTTTTTTGAGTAAGTTCATTTCAAAATTAAACGTAGAAATTAGACTCAATTACGCTAAAATTTTAAAGGTAATATAGAATTTGACAACAAAATTAACATTCATTAAGGAAATAAATTTATTTATGGCTATTTTCTAATTATAAACAATAACAAGACTTATGAAAAAATATTAATGTCATTATTTTTATTAATTAAATCATAATATTAGGTAGTTGATAGTTTTATAGGTGAAAATTATTAAATAATTACGTAAAAATTAGTAAACGAACAAGCAATAAGGATTCAGAAAAAATCGAGTATATAATACTAATTTCATAATTAAAATATGTCACATACCATATTCTCATATATTCTATTTATTATCTATTCTATAATATAAAAATCAGGTTTCTACACTTAATGATGGAGTTAACGTGACATATTTATGAGAGTGTTTAGCGATTTGTTTCTTTTAACTCATTAAATACAATTTATTATGATAAATTAACTATATTAACTAATTGATTTGATTAGATATTTAAATATTACACAATTTATTATAATTTATATCAATTTGATTTCGTAGTATTTTTAAATTTATTTCTTTTAATGTTCAGTTAGTATTTTTTAATTTATTTTTTTAAATTATTAAACTAAATTAATTATACTAATTATCTGTATTAATTAATTAATCATTAAAATAATAAATCTATGAATAAAATAGGTTTTCGAGATATTTTTCACTAATAATTAAATCAAATTATATTTATTGAGCTAAATTTAAATCATGTGAATTAAGGACTAAACTAAAATAAGATTATTTTGTACTCATTCAAATTGAACACAATGAATAAAATTAATTTTGTTAGATAATCATGGTCTTTTGGTCTTCTATATATAGATAGCCACACAAAATTATAAAAATCATAATATTTTTTAAGTTAATACACAAATATTATATTTTAGGTAATTGTATATTTTTTATGTTATTTTGAAAATTATTATATAATTTTAAGATAATTTTATTATGTTTATTTTTTTAAAATCATTGTTATTATTAGAGAGTAACTAATGTTTGTGATAGTCTAAAATTAAAAAATAAAAATATAAAATATTAATATACTGAATTTTCGAAGTATTAACATGTTTATCTTAAATTTTATTTCCCTATTAATTAGTATTTTTTGTACATTTAATTGTCATGAACTTATATAAATTAAAATGTATAACTTTAAAAATAGATACGTGTCTAAAAAATAAAAAATATTTTTTAAAAATAAAAAATATTGTTTTTTGTTAGTAAAAAATTTATGTCGCTTTAGCTTTTTTTTTGGCATCATATCTTACATTTTTACTATAACTAAAAGTTAGAGGTAAATTATTAAATATAAATTAGCAAAAAAAAATATAATACTTAATGAATTATCATAATCACATTTAAAAGTATTTAAGTTATTTTCATTTAATAAAAGTGATATGCTTCAAAAAATATTTGTATATAATTTACTAACAAATGTATGAGATATTTATCATAATTTTTATTTTTAATAAAAATATCATTGTATTAAAGTAATGCATTTTAAAGATGTATAAATGAGATTTTTATTAAAAAGTTTACAAGATAGTAAATGCAATTTTATTTTAATTTTATCCTTAACATTTAGTTTTAATTTTACCTTTAGAATTTTAATATGTTTTAGTTATACTATTAGAGTGAACAACATTAATTATAACTAATCAATTATATTATCTGATTTGAACAAAATTAAATAAATATTAAATTATAATAAATAAAAAATAAAAAATAAAATAAATAAATTTAATTTGAATTGTTTTCTTATTATTTTCTATATCTAGAAATCAGAATGTGCTTTTATGTATTTTGATTAATAGTTCTTAAAGGAGTTACTATTTTATTTACTAACATTTTAAATTTTTTATAATATTTTTATAAAACTTAATTAATAGATTTTTCTTCACAATATTTTTCTTGAATTTTTTAACAAAAATATATCTTAATTTTTGTCTTTATCTTTTATATTATTTATTATACTAATTTTTTTACAGTGTATTTTTATCAACTACATACATTATTTTTATGTCTTTTTTTATTTTTTTAATTATTTTATTACGTTATTTTTAATTATTTATTTTACTTTCACTCCTTATATGTTTATTGTATTTCACTTCATTTTAGTTTCAATTTCATAGTTAACTTTCAATTATATAAAAGTCAATAGTTTCTTTCAAAACATGATTAAATATATTATCTATTATATAAAATCATTAGGATAAATAAACAAATATAAATTGAATATATAATTTAATTTTAATTTCAACTAAAAACTAAATAAATTGTTAGAAAAATAGCAACTAATTTTGTTTTTAATTTCTCTATAATTTATTTAAAGGTAAAAATCTCTCTATAACCACTAATATCACCGATAAAAAAATTATAAGTCTCTATAAAATAAAAAATATAAAATAAATAACGTATATATAATTTTAAAGTTATTAATCATAGACTATGGACAAATTTAAAAAAAAAATTTATGGGCCAACATGTAATTTTTTATATTTTTATTTTTTTTCTAAAATTTTTCAAATTTATCAACATTTAAATTGTCTATACATCACTTCTCAAAATATTATGATTTCACAAGATATAATATGTGGGGTAAATCACCTTTATAAACCATTTGCATACCAATTTTACGTATATCCTCAAATTAAAAAAGGCTATGTACGTGTCTCAATTTACATATCTATGTAAATCAAATTTTATGGACTTCAAATGATGTGTTTTCGTAGTAAATCGAATCTATAAGATTCGAATTACTTGGATACTATCTATGCTACTAAATCGAACGAAAGAGATTCGATTTAAAATGAGTTGGATTGCTATTAAGTGAGTATAAATCGAACTTTATTGCTTCGATTTAGTATGGACCATATAAATGGAACCTTATTGCTTCGATTTTATATGTTTAGGTGGGGCGAGGCAGACCAGCCCTCTAGATAGCGGACTTTTGGTGAGACAAGGCAGGTTTTTCCATTTGTCACCCCTAACGGAGACACGGACATAATTACCCACTCATATTAAATATACACAAATATAAAATTAGTAATTTATCCTAATTAATATATACATAAATCCATTTCTTGAATTTAGTCACCCTAATTTCTGCCTCGAATTTGAATTTTCTTTTTTTCTTCCAAACTCATTCTCAACCTTGATCCTCTCTCTCTAACTCACTTTCTCTGTCTCTCAAGTCCGTCACTACGTTACTCAGTATCATCCCAAAAAATTATGTTATGTTATTATGTTGGAATATGTTTTTATGTTTTCTCCTTTTAAAATGTTATTTTTCATAACGAATATATTATAAAGGGATTGTGTTGAATTATATTAAATTGATTATTTTATGATTATTATATTATATCTTTTTGTGTTAATTTTTTTCAAAAGGTTTAAAAAATATTTGTAGATACCCGAAACGATCAGGGATAATTAAACAGAAACTTGCAATGACGAAGAAGGAACGGGATCATTTTTTTAAATAGGAATGAGCGATGGGAATGTGGCTTTTCACGCTTTTCTAAGTACTCATTACCATATCTAACTAGTAATGGAAATCCCATCTGAGTCAATTTAAGAGGGACGTGTGGACTTTATGCATTGGGCCTTTAAAGTAATGAACCTAAGTTAGATTTGGGACTTAACAATGGATTTTAGTTGATTTTGCTTGCATTAAGGTTTACTAGACCCAAATATATCTTGGATTAATATTTTGAGTCATTGTTATAGCAAATATATACTATTTAATATTATAACACTTAATATATATAAGAGTTGAATATTTTTACAAGACATTTTTTAATTCAAATTAAAAAAATTAATTATCTCTTTTTTAGCTTTAAACATTATTTTCTAATGAAAATAACAATAATCACTCACATCATTAAAATAGATAATCTTAATATATACATGACACTATATATATCAAGGATTATTATATATGATATATAATTTTTTTCTGTAATGGCTATTTATATAATTTATTGAACAATTTTTTCATCTTAATATTTAATAAATTTAAAATACAAAATAAATAATTTAAGTCATCATCTAAGACAATAAATATAATAGTGTAAATACTTATTTATTTATTAGTAGAAAAAAATATGTAAATAGTATAAATTGATATTTTTTAGTATAAAAGCAATAATAAAAGTTAAACATAATTAAAAAATTATGAAGAATTTTTTAAATAATAATAAAAAAATAAGATCACTATTTTTATATATTACAAATTTTATGAAAAAATTTTGAATAATAAATCAATCCTCAATAAATTATACATTAATTTTGTCAAAAATAAATAAATAATAAGTACATTGGATATTATTATTTACGTACTAATATAATATATATTATCGATTATTAAGTTTATAATTAATTTTAACCCAATTTTTGGTAATTAAATTTAAATGATTGAAATTAATAAATGCTGAATATTTTGCATTTAACTAATTCATTTTTTTATTGAAATTAAAAAAAATGAGTTGTTAATCAATTCTAAATTTAAATTTAAAGTTGAGTAAAAAAATAAAAGAATATTTTAAATTTTATCTCACTAACGAGAATTAATTTCAAGATAAGAAATTACTTTGTACATCGTATATATAGTATGGTCATTTACTATTTTTTAATGGTAAATATTGGTGTAAGAAATTAGAAGAAAATGTATTTATAAGTTTAGAAAATATTAATTTATTTTTCAATAGAATAAATTATATATTGAATAACAAAAGTTATTATTAGTTTCTCTTCACACTAACTAATACTCAACGATGGTGTTCGGTACACCATGTTACCAAGAAATATTAATCGATCTAATAACTTTTGTAATGATATAAGTTTACGAATTTGAAAATTTAAAAATCATTTCATAAAATGTGAAGTTTTAACGAGTAACAATGTTGATCATATTGTTTTGACTTCAAGAATGAGTATGATACTAACGAATAAAATTGTCCTAAGTAAATTTTAACAAAGACAAAAGTTCATAAGTATTGTTATTAATGAAAAATTAATCTATTTTAAAGACAAATACAATTTTTTTCTACAGATTTCTAACTCGGCAAGTCGAGGACTAATCCACCACATATTAATGTTTTATTTATTAAGGGTCTGTTACTAACTAATGGATTGTTTATACACAATATGAGATTCAAACTCCAAATACTTGCTTAAGTAGATAAATAAGATAATCTAATTTGAGAACACAAGAAATGATCACAATAATTTATTATTATTATTCAAGATAATTTTATATTAATTTTATAATTTGATTTTTTAATTCAAATCATTTAACCAATTTAAATCCGAATCGGATCCAAATCCGTATTAGGATCCAAAATTGGAAAACCCTAACTCGGTGAACCATATCACAGTTTCACTTTCACACTAGACACGCGCAAATCCAGTCGTCTTCTCCTTCGGCTCTTCTCCTTCAACCGTGTAGTCTCCGCCGCAGCCGGCACCGGAGCAGACAACTGGCACCGGCACGGCGGCACCGTGTTGTCTCCTTCAACCGGCGTCACCTCTGTTTCAGTGTTTCTCTTCTTCTGCCTTTGGTCTTCTCCTTCTCGTTCGCCGTCGTCATCCTTTGATTTCACCGTGTGGGCTTCCGGTTCTTTTGCTTTCCATTCCCCTCTGCTCGTGCTTCTTGCCTCTGGGCCACAAGGTTAGTACCATTTGCCTCTGCTCGTGCCTCTTCTAGAGGAATTTCGGGTTGTCGTGCTTCTGATTTGATTGCATTGCAGATTTTGTTTTTCCACCCAGGAGCACAACAAAGTTCGTGAAACTGGAAGTAACCATGAATTTTCACTGAACCAGAACAAGCAGAACAAGCAGTTCCAGCACAAGCAGAACAAGCAGTAGCCCTTGTTTCTCTTCTTTCCACAGAGTTCCGACGCAGTTCTAGCACGCCGGCGCTGCCTGTAGCAGCGTCCTCCATCCACCGCCGCTGCAACACCCTGTCCCCTTTCCTTTTGCCCTGTTCTAGTTCTCTGCTTTCAGGTTTTTGTACATTTTCCTTTTTATTTTTATTAAGTTTGATTAATTTTGGTTAATTAGTTGATTTTGCTTAATTAGCTTAGTTAGATTAGTTGATTATAGGTGGTTAGGTTAGGATGATTTTCTTTAGATTGTTAGGTTTCTATTGTTGCTGAAAGTGTTTGGAGCTAGTTTGCTGTTTATGATGGAATTGTTGTTTTGATGAGAAACTGGGCTGAGATGGTCTGAAGTCTGAACATTGTTTGCTTGTGTGGAAATTTACTACTTTATTGCAAAATTGCTGAAATTGTTGCTGAAACTATTGAGATTGTTTAATCCTATTAATCCACTATGTCGTATCTAATTTTGCTGCCATATGCTTACCGAATCAATTGGATTGCGCGTAAGAATTGCTGTTTTGCATTATTTTCATCATGCTATCATGCTATTATTGAGTTTGAATTGCAATTTGTTTGGATTGCTGAGATATTGTTGAGATATTGCTGCTGGGATTCTTGATTTTAAATTGCATTTTGATTAATTGAACTCCTCCACTTTGTTGTTGTTGTTGCTGCCAAGTTCTCCTCCATCTAAGAATCTCACCAATAATTGAACTTCCACTCATCACCACACTAAACCCAGCAAATGTTGCAAGAATTATTGACAGAATTGCTCTCTTGGTAACCTGAAATTGACCATTCTAATCCACTAAAGTCAGTTTTCTACTACTACAAACTCTCAGATTTTTTTCATCTGATTTTTTATCAGATTCTATTCCCATTCTCTTTTATATCTTTTATACCTTATAAAAAAATGGGAAGCATTAAGGGGTGTTTCAATTTCTAATTTTCTATGTAACCTTTATCATGTTCTCTTAGCATATTGAATGGGGTTTAGCTGAGTTTCAATCCATTTTAGTTTCTGGGTACTCAACATGCTATTGTAAAGATTGTAGTATGTTTCTTTGGCTGTTGTTAAGCGGGTGCAAGAGATTGCTTGTTCAGCTTTTGCAACACTTGAAGAGGTTCTGATTACAATATCTGTTTGTTTTCGCTTAATGAATCATATTCAGTTATCCAATTTACTTAATTTTATGTATGGCCCACATTTGGTTTACTTCAAACAGGAGGCTGCAGAAGAGTTGGCACCACGATTAGAAATTATATTGAAGCACCTGATGCTAGCGTTTGAGAAATATTAGGTTGTGGTTGTTTGATGTATTTGCAGATATATTTTGTTATTTGTCGATATATTTTCCTCAAAAGTTGTGGTTGTTTGATGATTTTGTTGGCATCTTTTGATATTTTGTGCTTGTTGTTTTAGGGAGAATTATTAGTGGTATCATTTTGATGTTTTGAGAATGATTAAATGTTATTTAGATTAGCGATTGTCATTAGATTTATAAAGAATCAAATCCTAGTTGTAATGAACCTATATAGTTTAAAAAGGCTTTAGTATTAATTTTACTTTTAAAAAAAATTATGGTTTGAAAATGGGATTTTCTAAAAATTGGTTTTAAAACTGGACTTTTGGTTAAAAATTTGGTTTGGAAATGGATTTCTAAAATCTGGTTTTAAAACTGGATTTTTGGTTAAAAAAAATCTGGTTTAAAATTGGATTTAAAAGAAAAAAACCGGATTTTAAATTTGGATAATAAAAAACTAGATTCAAAACCGGATTTAAAACCGGTTTATATATATAACCGGATTTACATATTAAAGCCGGTTTGAAACTGGTTTTTTATTTTTCAAACCGGTTTAGAATCAGTTTCTCTTTTTAATCCGGTTCCAGTTTGGTTTCATGAACCATAAAACTGGTTCTAAGGTGGTTGCAGTTTGGATTTTTGAAAATCCAAACCATGCCCACCCCTAGGGGTTAGGGGTAGTATGGGTTGTTGACTTCTTGAAAAAATTCTTGTCATAAAGATGGGCAAAGGCCCAAAATTTTGTTATCTGTATAAAATTTACGTTTTCTTGATTTTTGGGCTTGTGGCCCATTATAAAGAAAAATTCCATCTGACCCAAAATTTTTCCTTTGTTGGGGTTGGACCCGAAGCCGCAGCTGTCTCCGACTCCAAGCTTCCATTTCCATTTCCATCAACACTTGACACTCCACCGGCGACGACGACAGCTTGTCGGCGCCGACTCGACAGAGGCTTCATTTAGTAATCAGTAGTATTTGCAGTTCAGATAAGGTCGTGGTTTAATGGAGCCTGCAAACGTAGTGTTCGACAAATTGAAAGCCGTCGCTAAATCCGGAAACGAATTCTTTCATGGACTCTTCGATCCTCGTCGCAATCCGGTACATTTTCTTCTCCTTCTTATCTCTTGCTTTAGGTTTGTCTCTTCTTCGTTCATTCATTCAACTTTGTTGATTCTGTTTAACCTGTTCGCTTATTTGTTGTGGTTTCATCTGAATTGGATAACGTTAATCCTATTATACTACTACATTCACACTATGCTTCTTCCTTTTATGATTCAAAAGAAGAACCGCTGTGAAGGTCTATAGTGCTAAGCCTGAAAGGGAAATGTAAGAGAAAAAGTGTGAAGAAAGTGTTTGATGATTTTACTCGCTGAAATAACTGTACATGAATAGTCCTTATACACATTTTTGTAAATGATAGAAAATAACATGAAATTTGTGTTCTAAACATAAACATATTTTTGCTTCTTTTTGTCTCTGTATTTGTGTGTGTCTAATTTATCAAACACAACCTTGCATAACAGACTATAAACTCAATTACACAAGTGACAGCTGGCATAACAAAACTAACTATTAAGCTAGTTTTTTGTCTGTTTCATATTGTTAACACCAAAAGTTGTGCCTGTCAAATGGATGCATAGTTCTTCAGTGATACTTTATGATTGTTTGATGGTTGCTTCCACTATGATTATTCCAGATTCAAATCCTCAAACGTTTAAACCGAGAAGCATTCTCTGACATTATGAAACTCAGAGATAGACAAGAGAAGGTTGAGAGATTGCTTTCCTTCTATAAATCATCCAAGGGAGGTCCCTTCCAGGAATCTACCACTCATGTAAGAGGAAGGGTCGATATGCAGGATGCTTTATTGATTATGAATAGCCTTGATCAACAGAGCTTAGATGCCATTACTACGTCCAGAATAAGAACCGGCATTGGATCAAAGTTTATTTTTGAAACCAACATTGGGCAGGATACTCTTGCTGCAGAGTTTGTGACAAGTCAAAACGGGAAGGAGTGCCCCAATGATATCCTTGAAATGCCACTTTCTCTAGCAAAACTCAGTTATACTAAAAATGTTAATGATTGGTTATCTCTGATGGCTATCCCAATAGGAGCTAAATGTAGAGATGTTGGAATTGCTTCAAATTCTTCTGATGAGGTACTATTTGATTCTGTGCCTCTCTTTGATGAATTTAGTAACGTTCACTGTTGGTATGTGATGGAACTACCATTTAGTGTGATACACTCTTTAAAATTCAGTATTAGAAGTTTCAAGGATGGGCTGAGCTCTCAGTTTTTAAACATGTGTTTTCTCTACATGAATGTGGTTTGTCTTGGGAAGCTGTGATACACTAACCCTGAGGTTTACCAGTGTATATCTAGAGTCAAAATGAATGGTTTATCTTACATCAGTTTTATCTGATTGAGAGATTTCATAACTGTAATGAAATAGACTATTGCTCACTTTAGATATACTTCTTATAATATGAGGCACTAGATAAATGTATTTTGCATAGAGTAGAGAAACACCACCATGATTCGTGTATACTGCCAGTGTATATTTTTCTTTTCTACTTTTTGCTAGTTAGATCCCTGACATAATAATATCATATTTCTGCTCACTTACCTTGAAAAGGGCCTTACAGACTTCTCCTCTTTTGGACCTCCCATTCTAAATTTGCACAATGGTAGTGGTATTGGCATAACTGTGAGGAAGTCAAATATAACAGCTTCATTGGCTCAATTTGTTGCTGGACTTGGAATGCCAACTGGGACTAATACAATGGAGAGTATATCCAGCACTTTTGGGAAAATTGTATCTGAATTTTCTTGGGGGAAGCTGTCTCTTCTGGGTCTTCAACGAGTGCCTTTACAATTTGCGCAATTTAGAAAAGTTGGAGCTCATATGATTCCAATAGTCTTGTCCAGGCAACATAAAGTATCCGAGACAGTACCTGAAGTATCACCATGGGTGGGAGCAAGGACACAGGTCTCAACTGGTTCCATTGCTCTGTTGGCGGAGTCTGAACTTGCCGACTTTGTAAAATTTGGAGGCTGGATCGAGATGAAAGATCCAAATTTCAATTCTGTTCAATGGGCTCTAACCATGTCTGATGTTTCTGAAGATCCAGTTGGCTGGGGCATTAGTCTCAGCGGGATGATTGGAGATTCAACCAGTGATCATTTTCAGGTTGAATCCTATCTAAAATTTAACATGGGTAATAAACTTTGCTTGAAGCCTGGCCTTGCATGTGTGATGCATGGGGATTCCATGGTAGCTGCTTTAATGCTTCGTTCTGAATGGTCCCTGTGATGATTGTCCTCTGCCTATTGCTATCTATATACCATGCAGTTTTTTCAGGTTCTTGCTACACTTCCATCGAGATGTATAGGTAAACCATTCTTTGTTTAGATTTGTTTACTCGTAATAATTCAAAGTTTGTCCTCATTACATCCTTACAAGATCCTTTGAGGACTTTTAAATACAGAACACAATTTTGTTCAGCTAAATTACACAAATTAAATATCAATGGTTTAATAGTTTTTTAGTTCAAAGCTTGATTAGCCACTTTGAATACCATGGTTTAGAGTTTGAAAAATTAAAGGGAGTAATGTCTCTATTTGAGCATTCCTAGCAATATTATTATTTAAAAAAATAATAAAGAGAAGTCATTTTATTGATTGGATTAGGTGCTCTGGCAGCTTTTCTTTACAAACCAGTTTGAGAAATTTTATTATTCTATTTGTGAATCAAGGTGCTGAGTTAATCATCTCAATAGATTGACTGTTGTTGCTGCTGTTGTTATCCTATCTGACATTGTACCCAAGTATGACAATCATCTAATAGTTTCACACCTATGTTCATTTCTCTCTCTTTAAGCAAAACAGTGAAACACACAAATAAATTAAATTTCTAATAATCTGAATCAAACTGGTTGTCAGGAGTTTTGTAGTTTACAATTTTTAACTCATTTTGTTTGGTATTTGACTATTAACACATACCCTCAGAAAGGAGAGAATAATAAAGGGGAATAATATTGATACCAAATTGGTCCTAAAATTAACAAAACTGATTGGTAATAAGCCAAAGGCCAAACTGGTGTCAATACATCTTTGGAGTATCAAAATAACAAATGCGCATAAGTTTGTGGATTGTCTTCTTAAACTTGATCTATTTTCTGTTAATTAATAAGAAATAGCTCCCATTACTTACCATCACTGTTTATACCACTTAATGTAATGTTGAATTTGGCTTGTTCCTTTTTAGAGAAGGATTTCAAACCCTAGAGGAACTTATATTATATGACATGGTTGCATATGTTCAAACGCATGCATGCACCACGTTTTTAAGTGTTGTTGCAAGCCTCTTCAATATAAGTACAAAATAAGTGATCATTTATGTGATTGGTTCAAGTGAATCTAGGGCTTGAGCATATGGGATAGCAGCATGGATCTCTACAGTGATTATTTGGTATAGTTTAGCTGATGCAGGGGCAAATAGTTTGATGTACTTTACATAACTGCTAACTTTTTCCCTTTTTCCAGTTTTGGTTTCATGTCAATATACCTCAGTTAAATCTTAATCCATGAGTCCAAATTTGTTCCTATATTTGACAAGATCTATAATAGTTAAGCAGAACAAGGAATGAAAAATAACTTTTGCTGTTGAGATGAGAAAACACTCATGCCTGGAAGATTAAATTGTTGTAAATAGGAATTCTACAGAAGATTCCACTGATTTCAGGTGATTTCAGCAATCTCTTATGCAGAACAGTATTTATCTTTTCTTTATATATTGTGTAAGGAATTCTTGCAAAGAGAATCCCAGTTGGTTACAGATTTGGGAATGATAATGAAGCATAACTATGATTTCTTGCGAGCATGGTAGAGTCAGGGGTAATGATTGATATTGCCATCTTTAAATTTTACCTAACAGAAACCAGATAACTGTTATTTCAAGAGATTCTTCAGGGAACAAATTTCAATCCTGTGTGGCTACATATTACCTTGACAATCAATACTATGATTGAGTAACCTCAACCGGTCAACCCTACTACTCCCTAGCTTCAAGCCCAAATGAACTTTAGGTATCAGTTCAAACTTTAGTTTTGAACATTATGTCTATTCATATCCTGTTAATGCATAAATGTGAAATGATTTAACTATGGTCATCTATATACATTCAAAATGCCATGCAGTGGACAGAGTTGTTGTGCTAAAAAAGAATGAGGACAATGCATGTAGATTTAGAGCACATATCAAGTTTGTACTTAGCTTTAAAATTTGTAAATACAAAAAACAAATTTTCAATTTATGCTAATGGTTGATGATTAATGATGATTAGATTGGAAAACTTTCAAAAATGGAACTGTAACTTAAAAGACCTAATAAATATGTATATGTATATGTATATCATTGGCCAACCATTTTCAATGGCATTATGATGGTTTAAATTCTGTTGTCTGTTGTCACCATTGTTAGAAAGTGATGTAAGTTTCAAATTTTTTAATTCTCTTTGATATGTAGGGTTTCAAATCGTCAGTATAATTGTTGGCTGTCGGTGATGACAATCAATTGTCTGAGCTCTACTCTGATGGTAATAGGTAATCAACAAATGAACAAACATAAAATGTCATTTTCCTTCTAACTGCATTATTTGGCCATTGAAGGTATTGAACAATTCTCTTCTGTCTAAAATATATATAACATTATTCATTAAGATATTAGAGACCGTTTTTCTTGGGTCATTGGTGCTATACCACTAATTAAGATTCCACAAAATACTGCTGAGCAACCACTATGCACAGTTTATAAATGAAATGAACATTTCAAATGTGCTATTGCATGACATGTCTGTGATACCAATTTTGAAATTCAAAATAATTTTATATTTGTGGCGACAGCTTTGACCTTTCCAAAGGACTTGTCAGAAGGAAACTTGACTAAAGAAGAAGATTCCTTGATGCATTCACAAGCCAACAACAGCAATAACACAATTTGTATATATAATTGTTTTATTTTTATTATTAAGGTCTTGGGGCCTTGGGGGTGGTTTTTTTAGCAAAATAATTTTCACATATTATCACATTTTGTTTCATAATATATCATCAATGAATTTCTTTCAAATTTGTTAGGCGCCTGCTTTGCTATATATAATTATATATTGATTGGTCTTTTTGCTTTAACCAATCATTTGCACGGAGTTAGATGGTCCTTGGCCAGCAATAATAAAATTATCTGATTTTTTTTCTTTTTATTTTAAATAATGTTTATGTGATTCATTGTTGTGCTCATTAATCACCTTTGCTTCCTACTAAAGTGTATGCTTGAATTAGATGCTTAATCAATCAGATTTTGTTGACTGCCTGTCATCCATCTACCACCCCCATCATGACCAAGGTGTCATATTCTGTAATTTCGAGGTTATGTCGCTTTTTCAAATGGACTTATCTTGGGTCATTATGACATATTAGATTTTGCTTCAAACGTGCATTGCATTAGGCTTTCAATAATAAGTTATATATTGGAATGGATCTTCTAATGGTTGTTACCCAAATCCATGAAAAATATTCAATTCATAAATATATGAGAGAAGTAATTCTCTAGGACCAAAAAGTCTAAAAGCATGATTCAACATTAGCAGAGTAAGTTTGTCACTCAACAAAATTGCTTTTGGCTCATAACAAGTTTTAGATATCTATGTCTTTATATTGCACCATTTTAACCTCCATTTTAGTAAAACATCATTTTTACCCTCATTTAAAAAAAATAAATAGTGCACATATGCATTCAGCATTTCCCTCTCTATGTGGTGGGGAATGACATGTTCTATGGTCGAGGAGTACTTGCTCTTTCTCTTTCAGGACATGGGTCTCCATTTGTTTGTATTTCCTGAAGGTTATGTAAGATATCACACCACTCACCCCAACACATGGACACTCTTACCATTTCAACAAAATTCCTAATCAATATGTTAGATGATGCCACTATAAGCATGAACTCTAATGTAACATCCAATGTCCCCATCATATAGTATAATTATAGAGGTTTAGTCATTCTCAAAAAGGAGGGCAAAAAGAGTCTAGTGATAGGACCTCAAAGAAACTGCATTTATCTTTTACTCCCTCCTTTTTGAGAATTTGATATTGCCAGCATGCCCTATGGACAAAGCTGTATCTTCTTCAGCTAAATTTGGGTTTCTTTTTCAACTTTTAGGTGAAATGGGGCATTACTCTCCATATGAGACAATTTTTGCACACCGTTTTTCTCCTGTGCTAAACTAATAAATTTCACTCGTTCGCTTAAGTAAGTGTCGCGAACTCGAATCTCATTTTGTACATACAGCAATTCAATGGTAATCAAAAAGATATATATTTAATTCAAACTAATTGAGTCATAAATCTCTTCTGATAATATTTTCATAAAACACAGTTCTTTATATGTTTAATTGATTTACTTTTATCTATCAGACTGAAATTAATTTAATGGTATACTCAATTCAATAATAATAAAAAAAAAATAAATACATACTGCAATTGGCTATTGCTACTAGCTCTATTATTTGTCATCACTTCTCGAGCCACCCTCCCTCCCCACACCCACAAATGGAGTTCTTTAGGCATTGGTTATGGAAAACATATCTGGTAACACTAAATTTGGTACATGTCTCTATCAGACATAACATCTGTAATATTCTGAACATGTTTATGACAATTACTATTAATATTAATTAACAATTAATAATGAATGTAGTAGGTCCTAATAACTTAATTAGTCTAGCTGTCTAAAGTACCATTTGGTTTCTTGGCATTATTATTAAGAGGGTCTCGGATCAGATAACTTTAAGTCTTTAACTGTAAATTGTGTCACTATATTACAAGAGGCTTCAGGAAATGAAAATTCTATATATGTAAATAAATTGTACCTTCAAGGTGTTGTGTAAGATTATCATAAAAGGGAAATTATATGTGAAAGTGTGAAGAATGATGGTGTGCTTTCCAGGTTGGTGCTATATTCACAAGTAAAATGTCCATGGATAGTACTATGCTGTTGATGACGTTTTCAGCAATCATCATCATCATCATTATGTGAGTGAATGACTTAAGAAACAGTTGTCAAAGTAATTTCACACCACTGAATTTCAAACTGCTTGCATGTTCTCATGTTTTGGAAAATTTTCTTTCATAGTTAAGGCTAATAATAACGCCTAATATTTGAAGACACTCGTTAATAAAGTTAGTGGATGTCACAATCATTTGAGTATGTTTATATTTGGAACCAAATTGAAGAGCTTCATTTTTATTGTACATATATTTAAGAGTATATACTTATTTTGGTCCTCAAAGAATTTTAGATTCAACACTTTAGTTCCCAACTAAATTAATTACTCAATTAATTCTTAACAATTAATTCTGTCAGTCACTTAGGTTCTTTACTCCGTTAACTCTAACAGAGGACAAAATAGTCCCTGACAACTCTAACAGGGGACAAAATGGTCCCTGATCTCCTCTGTTCGGAAACGATACTGTTCTCTCCCAATTTCCATCATATCTCGCATAACACTAACAGTCTAACACTGTAACTTCAAACTACACAATGCACACTCTATAAATTTAATGTTCATAAGAAAAAAAATTCTCAACTTGTTCTCAACCAATTCATACTCAGGAAACTACTGCCTATGTCTCTCAACTTGTTATCATTTTCGATGGATCCCATAAATCTAGACAGCAAGTCTGATTTGTTAAGACCCGTCGTCGTCGTTGCCATCTCCCTCCTCCTATGCCCTATTATCTCCATGACCACATTTTCCACCACTCCGATCGCTTCCTTCAGCTTCTTCTCTGAACCAATGTTCAGTAATCGCTTCAGTTTTCATATGAGCGGCAATGGCGACATTGCTCTTTGTACTGATAGCTTGGATGCGAGGTCAAAGTTGTCTGCCAACTTGGACTATGGAAAAGAAGGAATGAAGCACTTGGTGTCTATTTCAAATGAGAATTTGCATATGATGTCAAAGGAGAATCTTCTCATGATGTCCTAATGTCCAACAATCTATATTGCTTGCCGGAGAGTGGGGAAAGGCGTGCCCTTGGAGTAATTGTGAAACTTGGTCTTGAGGATGTCGTGGACGTATCAGGGTTGGAGGTGATGTTATTGAAGACACGGAAGTGGATGCTTTTTGTGGGTGAAGTGCAGAGGAAGTGGATGTACCAGTCACAAAGATTTAGAAAGTGTGTAGTCCATGACATGTTGAGGTAGCTGCGACACGTGTGACAATTACACCATGGCTTAATCTTGGAGCTAAAGAAGGAAAAGTATAAATGTTAGGAGAAGAAGGAGAGTATAAATGTTAGAGTTATGCGAGATATGATAAAAATTGGAGAAGAACAGTGTCGTTTTCGAATAAAGGGGTCAGAGATCATTGTTAGAGTTGTCAGGGACCATTTTGTCCTTTATTAGAATTGTCAGGGACTATTTTGTCCTCCGTTAGAGTTAACAGAGTAAAAGACCTAAGTGACTGACGGAATTAATTGTTAGGGATCAATCAAATAATTAATTTTAGTTGGGACTAAAATGTCCAATTTAAAATTCTTTGAGTACTAAAATAGGTATATACTCTATATTTAAACATAAGATGTTATATTTATGTCCATATTTTGAACCTAAATAGTAATATTTGTATTTGGTTTAAAAGCTGTTGGGTAAAGTAATAAAGTATTACCCAAAAATTTATATTTCTGAGAAAAATAATATAAAAAATACGAATCATAAATAAATTAAAAAAACTAAAATAATCATATATATTCTCAAAAATAGTTTTATATATTGAATTTTGATGTAATTTTTTGCAAGTATGATAAAAAAGAATATTTTTATTCTTAAAATTTAGTGATTTTAAAGTTTATACAAAATAAATTGTTTCATGATTTTTTTTAATGATTGAAAAATTTTAAAAAATGAAAATGTAGTTAGTGATTGAATTTTTCTTTAATTTTTTGCATGCTCCTTTTAAATAAGTATTCAAATATTCTACAAAAATGTGTAAATCATTTGTATAAAATATATTTGCTACTAAAAAGGAAAATATTTTTTTATGACATTTTTAAATCTTTTAAAAGCTTATTTGTCTTTTATATCTTTTAGAATTATTTTTGTTAGCTGACATAGAGTTTTTTTTATACTATTTTAATTATTTACTCATAATTATTTTATAATATAGACACATTGAAAAAACAAAAACTTTTCTATTTTAACTTTTTCAATACTTATCTTTCCGTACACAATTTTTTTATCTCATTTTGTTGAGAGTAAATTATAATTTTTTATCATAAAAGATTTAAACACTACTAATTTTAACTGTGAAAAATAAAAATTAACTTTATATTTATAAAAAATTAAGTTAGTTCCATAAAACTATCCAAAATAGATAGTTGATTGAATATTTTGGATATTTTATCAAATTTACCCCATCATTGATTAATATCGAATTAGTTTTATTTTTTATAATTTTTTCACTGTCAAAATGGTAGTTTATAGCATTTTGTTTATAGATTGGATTACTACATGAGTTCAAAATAATATTTTATTTGAAAATTATGCAATAATTTTTTTTTTGTAAAAACATACATTAATAAAAAGAAATTTATATGCCATTTGAATGTTGATGCTCCTGTATTTTAAAGATATGGCACTATATAAACATGAGGGGAAAAAAATCAAAGTTTTCTTTTTTCATTTTGTAATCCATTCTTGATAACATTTCACATATTCCTTCTAAGGCAACTTTAATATATGTATAATATAAAATTATAATTATTATTATGTACAAATAATAGTACGACTCTGGTCTTGTATTGCACATTGCACAAGGTACAATTTACACGTCTGCTTTCAATGAAAATTAGGAAGTGATGACTAATAAGAAATGGGGGGTGAAAATGTGAAACAATTAAAGTAAAAGAAATTATTAAATTAAATAGGTTAATTAAGAAGCATCTGAGTCAAAGACAAACACAACACAAAAGAGAGAATGGGATATGCGTGAGAATTCAGATCATGAGACAGGGCCTGCAGTGTATGTTATGTTATGTTATGTTATTTGTAATAAATTTGGCGAGCCATAATTACTTATGATTAATGGAAAAAGAAACACAAACGAAGATTAGTCAAAGATCCTTTGCTATCATCACATGGGGGAGCAGGCCATAGTATATTACTCTTTATTTATTTAGTCTAACTTTATAATCTTATTTTATAATAAAAGGAAGAAAAATATTTAAGATTGATTGTCAAGTATTAAGAAAACAAGATGTCTTGATTCGTTAATCTTGCTTGGTTGTCACGATATTAGGAGACAAATCAATAAATGGTAATTTTCTGAAAGGCCTATTTTATGAGACAAGCAAATAAAACATATAAAAATTAAAAATAACATTGTGCATGCATATTATATCATATTGTAAGTATATACAATGAATAATTATTATATATTTCTAATTTTACAACTAAAATATGACCCATGTCATTTTTTCATTATAATTGAAATAAAATCTTTCTTTCTAAAATAAGGAGAATTCTTTTCTCCTCCATACTAATTTTACAATCAAAATGTGGCACATATCACTTCCTCATTGCAATTGAAATCAAATCTTTTTCTCCAAAATTAAAGAGTTCTCTCCTCCTTTATTCCTTTCTCTATCTCTCTCATTCTTTCAACTACTCTATCTCTTTTTATATATCATTATCAATATCAATGACTAATTACTAATTTAAAAATCAAAATATATAACATGACATTCTTTAATTGCATTAAAATTAAAATTGAAATAGAAATATACCTATATTATGTATCATATATTACTATCTAATTTAATAATCAAATATGTCACATGACACTCCCTTATTAAAATTGAGAGAGCATATTTTTCTCTAAAATTAATAATTTTCCTTCCTAAATTCTCTCATCTACCTCTCTCCATTTTTCTATTTTTCTCTGCCATTTTCACTCTATATAAAATTTATATTTTATATTAGTAATTTGACAAATCAAAATATATCATCCGATATATTTTTATTACAATTAAAATAATTTTTTTCTTCCAAAATTAACAAACTCTCTCACTCTCACTTTCATTCTTCATCTTTTCTTTCATTCTCTATTTTTTCTACCTATTTGTTTTACAGAAAACAAAATTAACAAAATAATAATTAAAAATTTTATTATTTGATTTTTTATTTACAGAGACCTTGGTCTTCTTAGCTAGACTTTTGTCAACCTACTTTTTTTTTTGTAAAAATAGTTTTATTTTATAAATCTTTTGAAACATGCATAATTTATACTATTAGACCAAGTGAACTGTAATTTTAAAAAAATTATATTCCCGTAAGGTTACTACGAGTAAAAGTACTAGTTTTATTCTAAAAAGTTGTTACAAAAGTCGCAATCTCTCAACAATCTTTCAATCCGCAATCTTTGCAATAAGAATAAACTAGTTAAAAAAAGATAAAAGATAAAAAGAAAAACACACTTATTTTTGTTAAACAGGAGTTTATTTGCACCTTTTAATTTCGGAGAACCCTAGATATTAGTTGCACCTATTGTCACTGTTAGAATATAATTAGGATCAATTAGAATCAATTAGCATATCTGGATATTTATTATAGGATATTACATCTTTATTATTACGATTCTCTTAGCACCTATAAATACCCTTCTATATTGTATCGTTCCAAGAGACAACTTGAATACACTCAATAATACACAAATCCTTTCTCCTGTTTAGTCTCTTGTTTCTAACATGGTATCAGAGTCATGGTATCCTCCTTGAAGAGGATATGTTATTTTTCTTGTGGTGAAATCACCGTAATTTTTGCATTTTTTTCATGTCATTCTTCTTTCCCTTTTCTCACTCCTTTGATGCTTTTTCACCTCACCGACTAGTCTGTTTTCTCTGTCTTGTGTTTTTTCGAGTCGAATGATCAAACACTATTGTCATCCGCTGTTTACCTATTCTCATGAAGAAATCATATAGTTTTTGCTCTCTTTCGGCAGTTTTGTCTGCGTTCTCTCGTGACAATTCCGTTTGTTTTCTCTCGTGCCAATTCCGTTTGCGTTCTCTCATGACAGTTCCATTTGCGTTTTCTCGTAACAGTTTCATCCGCGTTCTCGCGTGGCAATTCCATCTGCGTTCTCTCGTGGCAGTTTTGTCTGCATTTTTTCGTGGCAGTTCCGTCTGTGTTTTCTTGTGGCAGTTCCGTCTGCATTTCGTCTGTGTTTCCTTGTGGCAGTTCCGTCTGTGTTTTTTTCCGGTAGTTTCGTTTCCATCTGCGCTTCCTTCAGACAAGCAGCAGCTCCATCTGCGCTTCCTTCAGACTTTTGGTAGTTCCATCTGCACTTTCTTCAGACAGCGGCAGTTCCATCTGCGCTTCCTTCCGGCAGTTCCGTCTGCACCCGCGGTAGTTCCATCTGCACTTCCTTTCGACAACGGCAGTTCCGTCTGCGCTTTCTTTCGATAGTTCCGTCTGTATCCGTTCTATTAGTTTATGCATTTTTTTCGTTATGTTAAATATGTTTTACTTGAGTTTGAGGGAGATGTTAAAATATAATTAGGATCAATTAGAATCAATTAGCATATCTGGATATTTATTATAGGATATTACGTCTTTATTATTACGATTCTCTTAGCACCTATAAATACCTTTTTATATTGTATCGTTCCAAAAAACAACTTAAATAAACAACTTGAATACACTCAATAATACACAAATCATTTCTCCTTTTTCCTGTTTAGTCTCTTGTTTCTAACCGTGACAAAAACGGAATGCGTCAAATTCTGTCCGCTATAGTAATCCAATATGTAAAGTAGTTTTGTTTGCTTGTAGGAGAAACCAATTTAATAATCGTGAGGTAATCAATCATTCAATTAGGCATCTAGATCAAGCTGATGAGTCATCACCTCCATTGATCAAGTCATTACGTTTCAATAGGAAACTTCATTCTGACTTTTATTTACGTCAGACAAGCAATTATCCTCCTAATCGGGATTTTCATAATTTACTTTAATGACCACCGTGCCCTTGACACGTATTCATTAATTGTTTCTGGATAACAATGAAATTTCCGCCTCCATATTCCCACATTTTCAACGTGGTAACAGGTCAAACTATTCGTTTACTTTTCCAAAATCCAAATGTTGGTCCAACATGTCCTTCCACACATTACGTAAAACCTTTATAAGGACGCTTGCATACCATCCTTTCTACATAAATTCATTAATTGTGTTCTTTCTTATTATTAGAGCAAAAGATTTCATTAATCAATCATCAAAGGGTGCTATTTTCTTTTATAACTATGGAGAGCAGCTTAGGTGACATCCTGTTGAAGGTGGCAGTGTTCTTCCTAGTACAGGCTTTGGTATACCTTATCCTTTCAAATTCATCAAATATCTTTTCCAAGAACATCAAGAGAACCCACAGCTTCAAACCTGCACGGTCTGTGAGCATTCGGCAGATGCTGGCTTTGCTCTCCGATTTTCCGCCGGAAGGAGAACCCTCCCCCTCTTCAAAGAGTCCTCAATCGCCATCCCTTCATAGTTATGATAAGAAGCGATCTTAAGTGTTATCAGGAACAGGATTGCATGTAAATTAAACTAGTTAGTTCTCTCTTTTATTTTAGAGTATACAGAATTGTTAGGCAATCCTAAGTTATTGGAGAGGTCTTCAATTCTTTTGTTCATTTGATATTTGTTGAAATATTAAGATTTATTTATTCTTTATTTCACCCCTATTTTGTTGAATTATCAAGTATTCAATTAAGAACTCGATATGGTTGTAAGTTGTAACTTCTTGGTCATAAATACTTACTTGTAATAATTGCTTGTTAGTCTCTCTACACGTAACCCATTCTGTTTGGTGTAAATGAAAAAACTCTTATACATGTATCTAATTGAATATTCTTACATCAATAAAAATAATATAAAAATTTTTATATAGTCGATAAATGAAATTAGTCTTTTTAAAAGTGATAATCCTCAATTGATCTGAGTTTTTACAACCATGAATCAAGATGATCTTTCTGTCATCACAATAGTTAACGGAATATTTATATGAAAATTGTGACAATTTAACATCTAGCTCACATAACATTAAAAGTGTGGAACTTAATTTGGTTCCTCGATAAACTAAATTTCACAGATGTTAGATCATTCAATTTAGTCCAAATAATGGCTAAATTGAGTTTTACATCATTAGCGCAATGTCAGCTAGCATTAGACTGCCACAATGGCACAATGGGAATTTACAAAGTTGGTAACAAAAGGACCCGTGCAACTTGATTCATGGATCTCTTCTGTTCCATTCTGTGTAACCCCAAAGAGATAAAAACCAAATTAAAATTACCTAAAATGCGTTTTATTATTTTGTTTACTATAATGATAGTTATTTGGTATAGTAATTAATTACCTGGTTATCATCAGTTCATCACCATGGTCGACGAAATACTGCTGCAACTCCAATTGTACCACCTCAGCTTTTGGAGACTCAAAATGCAAGGATTGGAGAAGGCAAGCTGATAAGTAGTTTTTGCAATAAGCCGCTGAATGCTGCATAATGAACGGCATATTTACCAATAGTGATGAACGGGAGTATGAGTTAGGTGTTCAGTTCAATATTTTTCGAAAGGGCTGCAGCAAACTTTCATCCGTTTGTTTACATTTCCTTTTTGTCTTACGGATTTTCTAGGCACACCCTTCATTCTCAATCTCCCAGAGCAGTAAATTCAAAATCAAATAAAGATCCCTGCCTCCATAATGCTGTAATTGATTTGATGCGAACGAGTATACCTGATTTTTTATCGCTACACAACTGTATCCAATGAACTCTTTAGCACCTCTTTGTTCCACAGCCTTCCTGGCTCGAATTGAGCTCTCCCATTTGCCCCTCATCTGATAAGCCTGAGCCAACACCAAATATGGAAACAATGTCTGCGGTTCGCTTTTTGTTATTCTCTCTGCAACTCTTTCAATAACACACAAGTCTTCATGGATTGCGCATGCAGAAAGAACTGATCTCCAAATGTTGGAGGGGGTTTTACATTGCATTGTTTCAATAATGTCCATCGCTTCTTTGATCATACCAGCTTGACTCAACAACTCCACAGCATAAGCATAATGTTCTTCCCCAGGTTCTACGCCAAATTCCTTCTCCATTGATAATAATATTTTAATTGCTTCATCAACTAAACATCCATAGTTGCATGCTCGAAGAACTGCAGCAAGTGTAATTCTATCTGGTGGTGTAGGTTCTCCAATTAACTCCTTAAAGAGCTTCATGGTTACAGGCACTTTGCCATTGTAAGTCATTCCCATCATTATTGTATTCCATGACACCAAATCCTTTATTTTCATTTCATTGAAGATGTTTAAGGCATCATCAATAAATCCAAATTTTGCATACATATGAACAAGAGAACTGGCAACAACTACTTCTGACTCAAAACCTAATTTAGGAACCAGAGAATGGATTTGATTACCTACTTCAACTGGCATGAAAATTGAAACTGAACTCAGAAGACAACTTATCATGTATTCTGTTGGTCTGATATTCTTCCTCAGGGTCAGCATAAAGAGTTGCAATGCATCCTCCACTAAATCATGTTTCGTGTAGCTTGAAATCATGGAATTGCATAGAACTGAATCCCATTGATCTTGTTCTTTGAAGAGCTGGATGGAGTCCTCCAATCTGTTGCATCTGGAAAAGAGGGCAATAGCAGCGCTTGACACAGTGCTATTTGAAACAAATCCCAACTTGAAACAAAGGGTGAAAACTTGCTTACCCCTTCCCAAATCCTGCAAGTTAGAACAGACACTCATCAATATCGAACACGTAAACTGGTCAGGTAAAAACTCCATAGCTCTCATCTGATGAAACTGCTCAAGAGACAACTCTGGATATCCAGCTCTACAACAGGCCCATATCAAAGAGTTCCAAGATATAACATCAAAGTTCTCCATGGTCAAAATCACACCAAAGCAATAATCAACAAGACCAAGTCTCCCATACATAGCTATCACCGAATTTGCAAGCACCACATTGGACAAATCAATACCACTCCTGATCATCCTACTGTGGACCTGCTTAGCATGACAGGGACTTGACACAATTGACGTCATTATTGAGAAAGTGAACTCACTTGGCCTCACACCAGTACCCTGCATCTCAACAAAAAGCTCAAAGGCTTGACAACAAAACCCATTTAGTGCAAAACCCGAAATCATCGTGTTCCAACTAACAACATCTCTGACAGGCATTACATCAAACAAGTGGCATGCCTCCCCAAGGTGGCCACTTTTGAGAAACCCCTTCAAATAAATGTTCCATGATGTCAAATTCTTATAAGTAATTTCATCAAACACCTTAACGGCATCATTGATTTGGCCAAACTCACAGTATAGATCAAAACAGCGATTACCCAGATATGAATACGAGTTAAAACCCAATTTGATGAAATGAGCATGGAGGGTTCTGAGAAAGGCAAATGATTTATTATGGGATGAACAATGATCCAAGAGAAAAGAGCAATAGGAGAGTGAAGAGTGAGGAATTCGTGTTAGCTTCAAAAACGGGTACATGCAAATAAAGTGTTATGCAATGCTTTAACATGAAATATGCATAGTGGAGCAATTCACACTCAAATAATATGCGTCTCTCCCATTGTGACAACATATGGAGGAATGTAGTGATGGCCAAAGGGTTGAGATAATTGACACCGCAAAGTTTAGTAGAGGGAAGTATTGCATGGGAAGTTGACTCCACCTTAGCCTTTGACTCCCCGGCTAAACCAAATCCACTATTCCTATTACGTCTTTAGTCCCACTCCAAAGAAGCAAGCTTCAAACATGTTCATGGCCTAATTAATCAAACACATTCCAACTGCCTTAATGCCAATCGGCAATTGAAGCTGCAGGAGCTCAGACAAGGATGCAATGCAGCAGTAGCCTTCATCATGTTCAAGGTGGTGTAGGAAAAATTTATGCACCAGATGTGGTTTACAATGTAGCAGCCTTTTCACAGTTTTATGTGGTACTGAGGAATTGATTGCACTTTTACTTATACAAGGTGTGCTTCAAACATTTTTTTGGCATATATCTTTGCATGCAAACCTGCATAGAAATTAGTGCAGATTAAATCAACAAATATTAAAACAATAATGGAGCTGTCAATTGATTGGTGTACAAAATCTGTATGATTGTTCTAAGCCATAGCTTGGGCAGCAAAGATGAAAAAGCAATGTTATTTGCATGCATGTAAGCAACATTCACCATTGATTAACACTCTCGACTTGACTAATGTCTTAAACCAATATGCTCCTTATGTTTGAAATCTGACACACTTGGTTAACTATTGAATAATTATTTCTACCAGCTCAAGAATACATTGAGATTCGTAGTCCAATCTATTCACTTGCACACATAGCTATCATTTCCCTGCTCTCTAAACACGATGACTTCATAATTGTTTTGTCCCTCTCTGTTCTCAATTTTACTGTCTTCAATCTCCTAACTTCTTTTATTCTAGTTTTAAAACGGCTCCAAAGTTTGACATTTTTACTATTGTTACATCAAAGCTCAATTGGAACTTCAAACTTTATTTAGACCGTGCTATTCGATTTGAGAATTTATGAGTGCCTAATATCTCTTTACTTATAATGCAGATTCAATATAATAAATTGCACCTCATTTGGAGACTTTGTAGATCAAATCTTGCCTCATTTTGGCAAAACTGGTACTGAATATCTTATGGTGGTCCTGCAGCAGTTCAAAGCCAGAAAAAACAATCGTGATTACAGTTAGTGAAATTCTTTCTAGATAACTCCCAACCTATTAATCACATCATACATCAGATACATAGAGAATATAACTATCACAGTAAACTTACACTTAGTGATATAGATATTTACACGATTATAGTTAGTGATATTCTTAATATTGTCTCTAAATATCTACACTAATAACTGTAATTTACTGTCTCTGATATCACTATCTAATGAGCTATCGCTAATTGCTTTCAGTGTCTTTGGCTTAATTCAATCTAAAGTCTCTAACTCTGCCTAAAAATTATCAATTTTAATTAATTGTGATGTTTCATTGGCAGCAACACCCAATTCAAAATGCCGTTGGAAATACACAATTAGAAACATCAAATAAGTACTTTCTTTTGATATGGTTATGAGCTTTTATTTATTTGTTTATTTATTTATTTATGAGTGCATCACAAATTATGGCATCAATAGTCAGATTGATGTATACTAATTTCAATTTTTTTGGGGTATTTAATTGAAAATTAAACATGCACTTGTGAAGGTTGCAAAAGTCAAAATGTAGATAGAGTATTGGCATATCATGCAAGTAATGCAACAAGTAATACCAATGCCTACTATTTAGGCTCCAACAATGACTAACAAATAGTTTGAAGCCAGCGCATGATAGAGAATCAGCCGTTGTCTTCTAAAGGTATTAGCTTTTCATACAATAATCTTTGTGGAGTAGCAATGTTAATAAAAGTATTCATTAAACTGATAGAAATTAAAAGTGTTGATAAAAGAAGGCTTGGTGTTTCCTTTAGCATACACGTGATAAATCAACAGCAACATTTGATGCCTTGGTGCCAACTTATGGACATAGACTTATGCAAATTAAAGCTAGGCTTGACTGCTTGAGTGGGAGAGAGAGGGGGAGAGGGGGGGTTGGAATCTCTATTGGTGGCAAAGGATGAAAAAGCAACAACAAAGGGTATTGCTTATTAACCTCTCAACCAAGTTCTTCAGACTAGACACAATCAAAAACATCATTTCAAGCATTGCATGGGAACTGTAGGAGCTGGGTTTGGTTTAGCCCAGACCTACCTGCACAGAGCCCGGAGACTACGACTAGCAGAGAGCGACGGAGAACAGCTCAGGGGAAGCAGCGGTGACGACGAGCTCAGAGGTAGCAGCGACGGCTGAGTACAGATGTTGTAGCCCCGGCCGATAGTACGAAACTAAGAATCCCAAACCTAATTGTTGGTTCAACCGTGCCGAGTGACGCAAACATTGATCTAGCCTGGTTAAAATTGGAGACCGGCTAAAAGGGTAATTATCCAAATTAATTTTCAAAAATTAAAAAAAAAATATTTTAATCTTTAAAAAAATTAATACACAGATTAATTTTTAATATTTTTTATCATATATAATAGTCTTATGTCTATTTTTTTGACATGACTCACTAACAAAAAATATTAAGTTGGCAAGTAAACTCACACACATAATAGTTAAGAGTCTACCTATGCGAAAAAGACAAAACCTTCTTCGATCTATAATTAGAAAATGGCATCGTATAGTGTCTTCTTATATTGAAGGTCTCGTTCTTCATTGTTAAGGCTTTATATTGAAACTTATGCATATTGTCACCAACACCAACGACAGTACCACCACCAAATTCATAATTGCCAAGGAAAAATCAAATAGTCACCAATGAGCATGATTGTTCCAATTTCAGCAATGGCATGGAGGATCACGTGGTGGAGTAAGTGGATGATGAAGAAGAAGAAGAAGATGGTGACGATGGTAAAGATGGTGAAAGAGAACAAACTAGATCTATTTTTTGGCAACCTTCGAGAACCCTATTCACTAATCTCGGGCAGGCCCTTGCCCAAACCCTTCAAAACAAATTCTCCTTTTTATCTTTGATTTGTTTTGTTTAATCGCCACAATAAAGACGGCGACGATCTTGCCTTTGACGTCATGATTCTACCTCTGACGATTATCCTCAAGCAACGATAATGACATTCTTTTGAACTAGGTCAAGAGCTAATTCAATTAAAAAATGATAAACAAATTAAAAGAGTGAATGAAGAAGAGGGAAAGATCAAGAGAGGGAACATAAGAGGAGAGAAAAAGGTGGCAGTAACATGACTGGTGATTAAGGCAACAAAAGACGAAACATAGAATGTCAAAAAGGAGTTGTTGTTGATGAGTGATAGAGGAGACATTTTTTCTTTTTTGTGATGAAGGAGTTGCGTTGATGACGATACAATATATAAGATTTTACAGTAGAAGAGGCATATGGTAAAGGAGAGTGAGGCGGTGGTGGTGGTTAGGTCTAATTGTAGAAGAAAAATGAGAGAAAAGGAGGAGGAAGAAGGAAGAAGAGAAAACGGGAGAGAGAATGTAGAAGCAGTGGTAGTGGTCTGTGTGGCTAGTAAGTCATGCCAGGGATTGTTTTGTCCTTCTTGCATATGTGGACACTTAACTGCTATGTGTGCGATTTTATCTACCAACTCAGCATTCTTCATTAGTGAGTCATACTAGAAAATAGACAGAGTTAGTTGTATCTAACAGAGAAAAAGTTAAAAGATTGATTTACATATTAATTTTTTTGAAGGACTAAAATGTTCATTTTAAAAATTTTTGGAGACTAATTTAAATAATTATTCTCGGATAAAATATACATGAAATTTTCAAAAAATAAATACTAATACCTAACTATAAAAGATTGAAGCGCTAATAAATTTCTATACAAAATAACAAAATTGATATTATATCCATAAAAAAAATAAATTATGGTTGATAATATTATCTTAATCGTAAAACATGATTTAAAATGTTTAAATTACTTCTTATAACTTTATTTAATCCACCATTTCTCTTCTTTTTCTTCCACCACCACATTCTGATGCACCCTCTTCAAACAATAATTAGATGTTTCTTTTAGACATCTAATAAAAAAATAATAATTATATTCTATTATTTAAAAAAAATATTAAAATTAATTATCTGACCCATTTAAAAAAAAGTCACACAAAATAAAAATACATCAAAATTTTAACCATATATCACAAATATTGGTCTTTCAATTATTGAAATAATTTTGCCAGTAATTCTATTTTATATAGTGTTGATATCGATTAACTCATTTGAATAAAAAGTTACTTTAAAAAAAGTAAAATACTTTTTAAAAAGTAAGTACTTTTATTAAATTTTAAGTACATTTAGATATTTTTTAAAAAAATAATAAATAAAATAAGTATTTTTTTTCTTAATCTATACTGATTTGTAGTTTATATGAAAAGTAACCATGTAGCAGATCACGCATGTTTTTTGAGAAATAAAAGTAAAAATAAAGGAAAAAAATATTCTTATGGTGTGCGAAATTAAAACTCACACAACTTCAACGGTAAGTGTATCGGGTCGTCCAAGTAATATCTTGGGTAAGTGAGGGTCGATCCCACGAAAATTTTTTAGATTGAGCAAGTAATAGTTATTTTGCTAGAATTTGTCAGGCAAACAGTAAAAGATGATTGTTGGTGTAAAACGCATAAGTAGTAAAAAGCAAGTAAAGAAAAAGGGTTTAGAATAAAACAATAATGAGAAAACAGTTAAGGTCTCAGAGATGTTTACTTTTCCGGATTAAAATGCCTTACCAACTATTTTAACAATGAGTGATTCATTCTATGACAAACCATAAGTGATTAAAACCTAATCTCTTAGCGATTTAATCTCCTCGAATCCTCATCAAAAGCCACTCTCGTGGTCATTCAATTCAGATCAGAGGGTGAAGCTCAGCAAACTGGTTTAGCGCCACAAAAACCTCAATTACCCATAACTAACTGAATTTTATGTTACATATCTAATTAGCTTACGTAAATTGCAGTTTAGGAGAAATAGTATTTGAATTAATTTCCTAGAGAGAAATACTGCCCTGCTGCGAGGGTTTTTCAAGTTCTGCTAGGGTTTGCAGAAAATACTTATTTTGCTAGTCAAAATCTCTAGAGTGTCAATGATAATACAATGGCAGCTCCTACTGCCTCACAGGGAACGGGTAGAGAACAGACTAAATTAGAGGAAGAACAGATCATAGTTTTTATAGATGAAGACATCAAAGAAGGATTGGATTTATGTAACAAAAGTTTGATTGGAAGATTACTGGCGGACAAATCATTCAGTGCAGGTATATTGGAGGCTGCTCTAAATACAATATGGAGACAACCAGAAGGCTTCTAGGTTTTAGGTCACGGAGGTAACAAATTCCAATTTTTTTTCAAGGATGAAATCGAATTGCTCAGGGTGGAGAAAGAGGCTCCTTGGTTGTTCAAGAATTATATTCTGTTACGGACTCGCACAGTCCAGCCCAATTACCCGACAGGTCGGAAAAACTGCCTCCGACCCAAGCCCCAAACCATCCTCTACAATAAGGAAAACCCGACGGGTCGGTCCCCCGCACCTGACCCGAAGCGCGCACGACTCGAGTCACCACGCCCAGCAAATGGTCGGGTCAGTATCCCCGGACAGCACCCAAAGCCCCAATCCGGTGACCGAAATGACCTACTCCTCCCCCACGTGGACTAGGATAGCTCATAGAAGCTTCCTGGCCAGTGGGTTAGGTCACCTATGGGCCCACCCAATACAGTATATAAGGGACGAGACCAGCTCTTCCCCCAAGGTACGTAACATCCTACCTAATTTGGCTATCACCTCGTACAGACACTGACTTGATCGTCAGAGTGTCTTTGCAGGTGGCCACCCCTCTTCCACACCATCTCCGGCACCTCCAACTTTCAACCCACATCTCTACACCCGCTCCAAGTTAGCCCAAGGCCTCACCCTCTCATCCTTTTGTCGCTACCCGACTCGACGAACATCTGAGACCTTTCAGGTAAGCAACATTGGTGCCATCTGTGGAGATCCTGGAGCAAACATGGAGCGACTTCCCACGTCAGAGGAACTTCGCCAAGGAGGAGGGGCCCGCCTGAGTAGGGCGAGTTTGATGGCTTGCACCGGCAAACAACCACGATCCTCTGTTCAGCCAAACCAACCAATCTACACTAAGGCCCCCGAAAGACGTCCCTTCGGAGGGACGGGAGCCGACAGTGCCAAGATTATGCAGGAGCTTAGACACAGAGTACAAAACCTCTAAAGGGAGCTGGCAGCAAGGAGTCGATCCCACGGAGACGTCAGCCGATCCCGCACCCGTTCCCCCTCCCAAAGATACAAGAACCGAGAAAGGAGCCCGACAAGACACGAAGATGAAGCGCATACACAGGTGACCTCTCGATATACCCAAGGTAGGTCCAAGAGCTGCAGGGAGTCCCAAAACGGAAAAGCCAAGAAACGACTGGAACCCGTCATCATAAGAGCCACCCCTTTCCACCCTTCGATCCTCAAGGTCTGGCTTCTGAAAAATTTTGACAAGCCAACGGACATGAGGTACGATGGGACTAAGGACCCCCAAGAGCACCTCACAGCATTTGAAGCAAGAATGAATTTGGAAGGGGTAGGCGATGCGGTCAGGTGTCGCGCATTCCCCGTGACAATGACCGGCCCAGCACTCTGATAGTTTAACGCGCTCCCACAAGGATCTATCACGGCCTTTACGGACATCTCCCAAAGCTTCCTAGCTCGGTTCACGACACGCATAGCCAAGCAAAACACCCGATTAACTTGCTAAGGGTTACCCAAAAACTCGGAGAGCCGACCAGAAAGTTCCTGGATAGGTTCAACGATGAATGCTTAGATATCGACGGCTTCACGGACTCAGTTGCCAGTCTCTGCCTAACGAACGACATGCTAAACAAGGACTTCAGAAAGCACCTCACCACTAAGCCTGTCTGGACCATGCAGGAAATTCAAAGCGTGGCTAAGGAATACATCAACGATGAGAAGGCTATAAGGACAGGACAATCCCAGGGACGGGACCTTGGCCAGGCAACCCAAGCAACCCCACAGGTAGGGAGGTTCACGAACTACATGCCACTCACGGTGCCCATAGTGGAAGTCTACCAGCAGATTGCGGACAAGAGAATCCTATCCAGACCTAGACCATTGAAAGAGAGAACAAGAGGCAACAAAAGCCTTTACTGTGATTATCATAAGGAATTCAGCCACAAGACCCAGAACTGCTTCGATCTCAAAGATGCCTTAGAGCAAGCCATCCGAGAAGGGAAGTTAAGCGAGTTCTCCCAGCTCATCCGGGAACCGAGGAGGCAGGAACGAGAACGCTCCGAAGAAGATCACAGCCGGACTATCAAACAAAGACAAGAGCCCATAGGGAACGCTGACAACCCCCCCAACTGTTGTGGTCAACATCGTGGTCGAGCGTGGCACCCCCCAAGTCCAAATCAGTAGCATAAAAGGATACTCAGATCCTTTCCATCTCGACAGGGGGTCCCACCGCTCCAAGCAGAGGACCCCCCATGATATCTTTCGGTCCGGAAGATCAATGGTTTCACGATTTCCCCAAAAACCCCCCATGGTAGTCACAACAATGGTCGGGACAGGATTAGTCAGACGAATCCTCGTTGATACCGAGGCCGACTCCAACATCCTGTTTAGGAATGTATTCGACGCCATGGGGCTCAAGGAATCCGACCTCAAGAATCACCAACACGGGGTTATGGGGCTGGGTGATAACTATATAAAACCTGACGGGACAATCTCTCTCCCAATCTGCCTAGGAGCCGGTGACGACAAGAGGTTGGTTATGGCGGACTTTGTAGTCTTTAGAGACTCCACAGCCTACAACATCATTCTAGGGAGAAACACCATCAACGAGTTCTCAGTCGCGACATGTACTAAATTCCTAACAATGAAGTTCGTAACGGACAAGGGAACCGTTGGCTCCATTTGGGGAGACTTAGAAGCGGCAGTTGCCTACGACAACGCCAGTCTCTCCCTAAGAAAAGAGTCTAAGAAGGCAGCCAGAGTGTTCTTGGCAGACCTGGACGTAAGGATGGAGGACAAGCCGACGCTGGAACCAGAAGGGGACATGGAGAAATTCTAGATAGGAAAGTCAGCAGAGCAGTTTACCTTCGTAAGCAGGAACCTGCCTCACGAACTCAAGGGCCCCCTCATGGAGGTCGTAAGGGTGAACGGCGACCTCTTCTCATGGACACCATCAAACATGCCGGGCTTGGATCCCGAAGTCATGTCCCACCGACTAGCTGTCAAACCAGACATCAAGCCAGTAGCCCAACGGCGAAAAAAGATGTCTCAAGAAAGGGCCAATGAGGTCGCCAAACAAATAGCCGGGCTACTAGAAGTCGGGTTCATCAAAGAGCTCGAGTACTTGACATGGCTGTCCAACGTCGTCCTGGTCAAAAAAGCCAGCGGGATGTGGAGAATGTGCGTCGACTATTCCGACCTGAACAAAGCATGCCCTAAAGACTCTTTCCCCCTCCCCAACATCGACACCTTGGTAGACTCGGCGACAGGGTACCATTTCCTCAGCTTCATGGATGCGTACACCGAGTATAACCAGATCCCGATGCACCGACCTGATGAAGACAAAACGGCGTTCATAACGCCAGGAGGCACCTATTGCTACAAAGTAATGCCATTTGAGTTGAAGAATGCAAGAGCCACCTACCAAAGGCTAATGAGCAAGGTCTTCCACGACCTCTTCGGCAAAATAGTAGAAGTTTATGTCGACGACATCTTGGTGAAAACGGCATAACCGAGCAACCTTATAGACGATCTCCAAGCTGTCTTCAAGGCTCTAAGAAAATTCAAGATGAGGCTCAACCCACTCAAATGCACATTTGCCATGGAAGCTGGGAAATTCCTAGGCTTCATGATAACGCAAAGAGGGATGGAGGCCAATCCAGACAAATGCGAAGCTGTCCTCAAAATGACGAGCCCAGGGTGCGTCAAAGATGTGTAGCGACTCACCGAGAAACTTACGGCTTTATCCCGATTCTTTGCGGCCTTGGCAGAAAGGACCATCCCATTCTTCAACCTAATGAAGAAAGGAATCGTCTTTGAATGGACCTCGGCATGCGAAGAAGCGTTTAGCCATTTCAAAAAGATACTCTCAGAACCCCCCGTGCTCAGCAAGCCCAAAGAAGGAGAACCTCTGTACTTATATCTGGCGGTGACCACACAAGCCATGGCGGCAGTCCTCATCCGAGAAGAAGACAAGACACAACGCCCAATATACTTTATCAGCAAAGTACTCCAAGTAACAAACCCCTTTAAAAATTGTTAACCGAGTATTGAAACCTCGGGTCGTCTTCTCAAGGAATTGCAGGGAGGTATGTTCTTATTATTGGTTATGAAAAAGTGCGTTTGGGGTTTTGGATTAAGGTAAAAGGTTAGTTGGGCAATGGGCACAGGTATATTTTCAAAGCAATAAAAGTAAATGAATGACTGTAAAATAAACTTTTGGCAAGGTGTAAGAACTGGAAGTCTTATCCTAGTTATCCTTATCAATTGTGATGAGAATTGGATTTTTCTCCCACTTTGTTAACCTCTAACTATGAAGGTAAGTTAAGTGGATGAATTAATTCTAATTCTCAACTAACAATGAGTTTGATAACTCAAGAGTCACCAATTATTTAACCAAGACCAAAAGGAAAGAAAATTGTATCTACTGGAATAACAATATCTTCAGATTGGGGATAATAAAAAAAAGCAAACACAATTCTGAAATACCTCAATTATATTAAATAAAATATTCAAATCATAACATGGGAAACTTCATAAATTTAATTGGAAAAATAAATAAAAAGGAACATTGAACCTGAATCGAAAGTCACTCTTAAAAACCAAGAGAAGTCCTAAATCCTAGTTTCTAAAAATCCTAATTTCTAATCCTAATCCTAATCCTAAGAGAGAGGAGAGAACCTCTCTCTTTGAAAACTACATCTAAAAATATGAAAAGTGAATTATGAGAGCCTGATTTGAATGGATGCAATCCCTCTACTTTATAGCCTCTAATCTGAGTTTTCTGGGCCGAAAACTGGGTCGAACACAGCCCAGAAATCGCTGGAGAAGAAATCTACCACGCTGGTTTTTCGTCACTGCGATGCGGCCGCATGGAGCACGCGGTCGCGTCACCTAGCGTCAGGGCCACTATGGAATATTATATATCAAATCGAAGCTCCAGACGTTATCTTTCTAACGCAACTAAAACCGCATCATTTGGACCTCTGTAGCTTAAGTTATGGTCGTTTTAGTGCGAGAGGGTCAGGCTGACAGCTTTGCAGTTTCTCCAACTTCTTGTATTCTTTCCACTTTTGCATGCTTCCTTTCCATCCTCCAAGCCATTCCTGCCCTATAATATCTAAAAATACTTAACACACATATCAAGACATCTAATGGTCATAAGAGAGGATTAATAATAAGCAAATATAAGATCAAAGAAGCATGTTTTCAATCATAGCACAAAATCAGGAAGGAAAATGTAAAACATGCGAATTGTATGAATAAGTGAGTAAAGAGTTGATAAAAACTACTCAATTGAGCATAAGATAAACCATAAAATAGTGGTTTATCAACATCCCCACACTTAAACAATAGCATGTCCTCATGCTAAGCTCAAGGAAAACTATAAAGAGATGAAGATGAATGATAGAATGTATGAGATGCAACCTATGAATGCAACTAAATGCAACATGCTTCTACCTACTTGGTTAAAAGTAAACAATTCTTTTAAGAACATATATGAACTGGATTTCACTAATTCAAATCATAAAAATGAAGTATAAATAGACTTGCAAGGAGAAAATAGCTCATGAAAGCCGGGAACAAGGGATTGAGCATCGAACCCTCACTGGTAGTGTATACACTCTAATCACTCAAGTGTTTAAGGTTCGATTCTCTCAATTCTCTACTAACCTTGCTTTCTAAGGCTTGTTTTTCTTCTACCAATCAACAAAAATTTAATGCATAAATGCACATATCAAGAGGTCTTTTAAGGGTTGTAATGGGGTTAGGGTCAAGGTAGGATTGTATTTGGCCAAGTAGACTAAAATCTGAATCCTTAATTAACTGAAACTTTCCCACCTAACTTAAACAATCCATGTAATCAT
>NC_029778.3:45433933-45441197 GCF_000817695.3 Arachis duranensis
GTCTAAGCTAATCAAGGATTCAAATTAAGGACATTATTATTTTCTGCTTAGAGTTAGTGATGAGCTAAAGTAAAGAACAAATGGGTAAAATAGGCTCAAATTGGTTTGCAAAGGATAATGGAAGGGTAAGGCCATATGGGTATGTAAGCTTAGTGAAACAAGACCTCAATCATATAAGTGCATGCATACATCAAACAATGGAAATATAGAATTAAGCAAGACAAAGATCACAATTTTAGAGAGAAAAATACACACTAAAACAAAATTTTGGTTGATAAAATGCAACCAATTCAAATAGGTGATAAACCCCATTTTGAGGGTTTATCTTGTGTTGGTTTCAGGGGTTTTATCAATGATTCCACACGCTTTCTATATGAAAATACAAGACTTTGTGTTCCTTTCCTAATTTTGCCCCATGGATGAAAACATGCTTATTTTGCACTAAAATAGATACATTTCTAATCTTCTCTTGGTGCCATTCGATGCCGTGACCTGTGTGTTAAGTGGTTTCAGAATATAGGGCAGGGATGGACCAGAAGAGAGAAGGAGGACGGGTGCAAAGGAAGGGAGCATGAGAATTGAGCTTTGGAAATTTCAGCATGGGCGCGTGCGCGGACTTGACGCGTCCGCGTGGATTGAGCAGCTAGAAGTCGAAGCCAAGAGCCAAGCCACGAGCTGGCTTGCGTAGTGGCTAGGCCATGATCTTCAATGGCGCGCACGCGTACATCACGCCTCCGCGCACATTACAAGATGCTTCGGTGGCGCGCACGCGTACATTGCGCGTGCGCGCCGATGTTTGAATATGATTTTTTTTAGAGCCACGTGACTTAGGCGTGGAGGCAGTTGGGAATCCCATTTTGGGGAAATACCTTGGCGGGAAAAGCTTAAGAAGACCAAAGGAACAAGGGTTAAGGACTTTTAGCTCATTTTCTAGATTTTAGATTTTTTTTGAGGGATAGTTAGTTACACTCTTGGAGAAGGAGAGAGAGATTCCAAGCTCTCACTAGGGTTCATCTTCATCCAATTTCTAAATTTTCAATCACTCTTTGGTGAGATTCATTGCAATTCTTAATTCACTTTGTTCATGTCATAGATCTTCTTCTCTAATCTCAAGTAGTACTTGTAATTGCTCAATTCTCATAGATCTAGGATTCAACTTTGTAGTTTTGGATTTTATCAATTCCTTGAGAATTTGATTTTCATTGTTGTTCTTTGATAATTGTTGTTAGTTCCTTGTGTTGCAATACTTTTAATTCTATTTTTCTTCTCATTTTTACTATGACTTTCATTCTTGCTCATCAAATGTTTGATAAAATGTCAACACTAGTTATGGAGTAGAAATTTCTTACTTGGCATAGGGTTTGGGCCATTAGAAGAAGTTGAATAGTTGTGTCAATTGTTGATTTGGAATTAGGGATTACTAATTGACTTGGAGTGCGCTAAAGCTAAATTTCCATAAGGTGAAGCTAGGACTTGTGACTCAAGTTGATTACTCTCATTTGACTTTCCTCTATGCCTAGGGGTTAACTAAATGAAGCAAGGCCTAATTGTTGTCATCATTGAAGGAACTATAAGGATAGAATCTCTAATGCCAACCCTAAGCCAAGTCTTTTAATGATTGATTGTTTGTTTCCTATTACTTTGCTAAAACCTTCAAAGAATCCTAACAAGGCTTTCTAATCAATAAGATGCACACTTTAGCAATTCCAAGGAAGGACGACTTGGGAGACTAGTACTCTCGGTTATAGATTGTAGGATTGTTTGGTGCGAAGTTTAAGTGTCGATTAGACTATACTCACGATCGTATTCATCATTGAATTCTAAATCGGCATGTTAAATTTCGTTTATCAAAATGGCGCCGTTGCCGGGGAATTTTTCTTAGTGTGCCATGTTATTGTTTGGAATAAGTGTGTGTATATATGTACATAGTTACATTTCATTGTAAATTGTTCAAGTGACTGACCCCTCATCGTTACCATGAATCTCATTTTCTCTTCATTGCATGACGCGTTCACAACCGAATCCGAGCTTAGTCCCCTTTGATCCGGAAATAGAACGAACTTTGTTTCATATTAGACAAGCTCGGAGGCGGCTAAAGTTTGGGAAAGGTGAAGAGGTTTTCACCACCTCAACCACCTTACTAAAAGTGAACATTGAACCGTCACTCAAGGAAGGCATTAGTCATACTTCCATCAATATCACTAACAACTCTTCTTTTGTTTTAGGTACTAACACCATGGATGCTCCGAGGAGAGTTACCATCAAGGAAGCAGGTGCACCAGATTATGTCCTTCAACCCCTTCATGTAACTCACCCCAACTTGAATGCAAACTTTGAATTGAAGACCGCTTTGATCAACCTCCTACCTAAGTTTCACGGGCTTCCCGCACAAGATCCTATTCGACATCTCAAGGACTTTCATCGTATATGCTCAACTACTAGACGGGAAGGATCCGATGAAGTTGCTATATGGTTGTTTGCTTTCCCTTTCTCTCTTGAGGACAAGGCTAAAGAATGGTTCTACACTCTATCTAGTGAAGTCACCTCCGATTGGGACTTACTTAGAAGAGGATTCTTGATTAAATTCTTGCCCCCGGAGAAGATGGATAGGCTAAGGAAGGAAATGTCTTTTATTGTGCAAGGTGAAACGGAACCCCTATACGAGTATTGGGAACGGTTTCGTAAGCTACTAGACGCATGCCCTAATCACATGATTGACACTCAAGTATTGCTTGGATACATATGTCAAGGGATGCGAGAGCAAGATAGAACTCTCTTGGACACCTCTAGCAATGGTTCTTTGTCCAAATATAAAACAGTGGAGGAGGCATGGCAACTTATCATTGACTTAGCCGAATCCAATCAACATATGAGACGAAGAGTCAACCGCCCAAGAACCGTGAATGAGGTATCAACTAGTAGTGAAACCACCGCTCTAACTCAATCCTTGAGCGAAATGACATCCATCTTGAGGCAACTCCAATTGAACCAACAACAACCACAACAACCTCAATCATACCAACAACACTCTCCACAACCTCAACAACACAACCAACAATTGGTTCCTCAAAAAGTGTTTGGCATTTGTTCTTGCTACTCCCACTACACGGATGAGTGCCCGAGCCTTCAAGAAGATAACACCTTGGCGGCTACCCATAATTTCTATGACCGCCCAAATCAAGGGTACTACCAAGGCGGTAATCCTAACCAAGGGCACCCTTATCAAGGAGGAAGCTACAATCAAGGAAGTGGATACCATAATCAAAATTGGAGAGACAATCATCAACAAGGGAATAGGGACAACAACAACAATGGAGGAGGTCAAAGATGGAGCAATAACTCACAAAATTTCTCACAAAACTGACCATACAACTCACAAAATCAACCATACAACCAACAAAACCCACAAAGAAACTACCAAACATACCAACCACCACATCAAAGACCACCACCCAACCAATCACAAACTCCTCAACTCACATATGCAACCACCCCCTCCAACCAAGACGAAACACTCCGAACCATCATCCAAGGCCAAAAGGAACTACAAAACACACTTGCTTCCGGTCTCACCGGCCTCACCTCTACACTACAAGCTCTTCTTGGATGCATGGATACACCATCAAATCCCACTCTTCAACCTCCAATCCAAAGCGTCATTCCCTCTCAACCTCAACCAAATCCTAAGGGGGGCATCAATGCCATCACCCTTAGATCCGGAACACAACTAAAAGAGAAGGAAGCAAAGGACTCAAATCCCATCACAACCACCCAAGAGGAGAAGAGAATAGATATAGAAGAGGTAGTGGAAGAGGAGACACCACAAGTCATAGTTGAGGATGAAGCCCAACCAACAAAGGAGACCCCCAAGGCCAAGAGAACATTGGAAGAAGAAATTGCTCAACCACTCCCATTTCCAACACTTGCAAAGAAAGCTAGAAAGCGCATAGAACTCGACCCCAAAATGGTAGAAATGTTCAAGAAAGTTGAGGTAACCATCCCCCTCTTTGATGCTATCCATCAAGTTCCTAGATATGCAAAATTCCTTAAAGATCTATGCATGAACAAGGATAGAATTCTTGAATTGGAAACCATCCCATTGGGGAGTTCTATTTCCGCTTTAATGGGAGCATTGCCCGAGAAGTGTGATGATCCGGGCCCTTGTATGGTCACTTGCACCGTTAATGGAGTTCAATTTATAGATTGTATGTGTGACCTCGGAGCATGTGTTAGCATCATGCCGCTCTCCGTCTACCGGGTATTGAAGTTGCCACCACTAAAAAGGTCGACGGCAAGATTTGTCCTAGCGGATAAAAGCATAATAACAGTGACGGGTGTTACGGAAGACGTATTGGTGAATATCAAAAGGTTGGTGTTTCCGATCGACTTCTATGTCCTTGAAATGCCATCAAGCGAGACCGAGAGAGCATCATCTATCCTACTTGGAAGACCATTTTTGAGAACTTCTAGATTTAAGCTAGATGCCTACTCGAGGACCTACTCATTTGAAATAGATGGGAGAATCGTAAGTTTCAGCCTAGAAGAAGCAATGAAGCATCCACCGGAGAATCACTCTCTATTTCGGTGTGACCCAATTGACAACATGGTTGCCGAAGTGCACCTTGCAAAGTTAGATGAGAAGTACATGATTGAAGAAGCAAATGAAGGTCCAAGCAAACTAAACACCACACACCATACAAACCATCCGAAAACTCAAACTTTAAAGAATGACAAAAAGATGGAATTGAAGCCACTACCACCCCACTTAAGGTACTCATATCTTGATGAAGCCCAAAAGCTCCCCGTGATAATTGCAAAAGAGTTAACTCTTCAACAAGAAGAAAAATTGCTAGATGTATTGAGGAAAAACAAAAGGGCAATTGGGTGGAGTTTGGCGGATCTAGTGGGAATAAGCCCCCAAGTATGCGAGCACCGCATATTTCTTAAAGAAGGAGCAAGACCGGTCCGACAACCTCAAAGGAGACTTAATCCAACCATTCTTGAGGTTGTGAAAAAAGAAGTCACTAAGCTACTTGAAGCGGACATCATCTATCCTATCTCGGATAGCGAGTGGGTAAGCCCGGTCCAAGTAGTGCCAAAGAAGTCCGGGTGACAACAATCAAAAACGAAAGTGGTGAACTTATAGCAACAAGAGTGCAAAATTCTTGGAGAGTATGCATAGACTACCGAAGGTTGAATGCGGCCACAAGAAAAGATCACTTCCCACTACCATTCATTGATCAAATGCTTGATCGATTAGCCGGTAAATCATATTATTGCTTTCTTGATGGTTACTCTGGATACTTCCAAATTCACATTGCTCTAGAGGACTAAGAAAAAAACCACATTTACTTGCCCCTTTGGAACGTATGCTTACAAGCGTATGCCATTTGGCCTATGCAATGCACCGACAACGTTTCAAAGATGCATGATGAGCTTATTTGCGGACTTTCTAGAGCAACGTATGGAAGTTTTCATGGACGACTTTAGTGTGTACGGTGATTCATTTGAGCATTGCTTAGGTAACCTTGAAAAAGTCTTAGAGAAATGCACCAAAACAAACCTTGTCTTAAATTTTGAAAAATATCATTTCATGGTCAAACAAGGCATTGTTTTGGGATACATAGTCTCAAAAGAAGGCATTTCCGTAGATCCGGCAAAAATAAATGTCATATCTAGTTTACCTTACCCCTCCTCCGAGAGGGAAGTCCGCTCTTTTCTTGGACATGCAGGATTCTACCGGAGATTCATCAAAGACTTTAGCAAGGTGGCCTTACCTCTCTCTCGACTACTACAAAAGGACACTGAATTTGAGCTGAGCAAGGAATATATGGAAGCATATGACAAACTTAAAGTAGCATTGACACAAGCTCCTATTGTGCGAGGACCGAATTGGACTCAACCATTTGAAATCATGTGTGATGCTTCGAATTATGCGATAGGAGCTGCGTTAGCACAACGCGAGGGTAAGATTCCCTATGTCATAGCTTATGCCTCCAAAACACTAGACGGAGCCCAATCCAACTACACTAATACCGAAAAGGAACTCCTAGCTATTGTTTTTGCTTTGGACAAGTTCCGAGCCTATCTTTTTGGTTCCAAGGTTGTAGTGTACTCGGATCACGCGGCACTAAAGTATTTGTTGGCCAAAAAGGAATCAAAACCGAGATTAATTCGTTGGGTGCTTTTGTTACAAGAATTTGACTTGGAGATCAAGGATAGGAGTGGTTTCCAAAACCTAGTGGCGGACCATCTAAGTCACCTCGAACACACAAAAGGCAACACCACTCCTATCAATGACTCCTTTCCTTTAGATGCTTTGCACGCAATCTCGGAAGTAGTTCCTTGGTATGCCCCAATAGCAAACTACTTGGTTTCACGCACTTTCCCTCCCAATCTCAACAAACACCAAAAGGATAAGCTGAAAAGCGAATCCAAATATTATGTTTGGGACGATCCCTATTTATGGAGGTGTGGAGCGGACCAAATAGTGCGACGGTGCATACCTCAAACCGAATTCCAAGCAATCTTGGACGCTTGCCATGCTTCCGAAGGAGGTGGCCACTACGGCCCCCAAAGAACGGCAAGAAAGGTCCTTGATTGCGGATTTTGGTGGCCAACCCTTCTCAAAGATTATTCTCTCTATTGCAAATCTTGCCCCCAATGCATTCGGTTCGGAAATACTTCTAAGAAGGACGAAATCCCCCAACAAAATATGCTTTTTTGTGAAATCTTTGATGTATGGGGAATCGACTTCATGGGACCATTTCCAAATTCCAATGGCTTTCTCTACATCTTGTTAGCCATCGATTATGTGTCAAAATGGGTGGACGCAATCCCCACCCGAACAGATGATGCGCATGTTGTTTATTCTTTTGTGAGGAACAATATCATTTGTCGCTTTGGCTCCCCAAGAGCAATCATAAGTGACCAAGGATCCCACTTTTGCAACAAAAAAATGGATGGCCTCATGAGAAAGTATGGCATCATACACAAAGTCACCACGGCCTACCACCCTCAGACAAACGGCCAAGCTGAGGTTTCTAACCGGGAAATCAAACATGTGTTGGAAAGGGTTGTGAAGCCGAATCGGAAGGATTGGAGCACTAAACTCTCCGATGCACTATGGGCATATCGAACGGCTTACAAGACACCTATTGGCATGAGCCCCTTTCGGCTTGTATATGGTAAAGCATGCCACTTACCAGTAGAAATCGAACACAAAGCTTATTGGGCAATAAAGGAATGTAATATGAGCTTGGGT
>NC_029778.3:45441564-45444666 GCF_000817695.3 Arachis duranensis
TGAAAGCCATCCATGACAAGAACATTAGGAGAAGGGAATTCCGACCCGGTGACCTAGTCCTTCTTTACAACTCAAGGTTGAGATTACTACCCGGAAAACTTAGATCAAGGTGGGATGGACCCTACCAAGTGGAGAAAGTAGAACCTTATGGGGTCTACCACTTGCGCCACCCATCAAGTCCGGACATTTTCAAGGTAAATGGGCACTGTCTCAAATTGTATCATGGTGAGCAAAGAAAGAACTCCAAGGAATTTGAAGTATTCCTCTTGAGGAATGCACCTCTTGAGCAAGAACTTTGAGCTAGTGAAAGTCCAACTTAAGGACGGTAAACAAAAGTGCTAGGTGGAAGACACCCCACCATGGTAAGATCTTCCTTTGTACATAGCCATTGCATCATTCTTTGATTGACACTTGCTTAACACTTGACTTCATGTTTTTTAGCTAGATTTCAATTTTAATTCTGCTTTATTTGTTGAGTTCATTGGTAGTTTATCAAGTTCAAACGCCCTTCTATAGTGCTTAAGTGGCTGTTTGGAGGGTTGGAATGCTATAAGTGGTGCAAAAACATGCAAACTTTTGAAAAAGGCACCCTTCTGCGCGTGCGCGCACCTGGCGCATACGCGCCCTTGAGGCATTTGACGACCACCCACGCGGATGCGCACCGTGCGCGGACGCGTGGGTTGCGAAAAACACCCCTCCATACATTTTCCCGAGAGTTACGCCCACACCACGCCAGCACCATGCCTGAGGCATAGGCCACTTACGCGTGCGCGCACACGGCGCGTACGCGCGCTTGGGCGAAATCTGCAGATCGACGCATTAGCATACCGTGCGCGTCCGCGTCGATCACCCTTTTGCACTCCTGGTACATATTCCAGAGAGTTAGGCCACTCTCAGGCCCGCACTAAGCCTCCGGCCCAGCACCTCTGTCGCGTGCGCGCACCTGGCGCGCACGCGTCCATATGCTAGCAACACGAGGTGCGCGCGCGCCTAGGCCGCGCACGCGTCCCTCATTCTGCACCCCCCTCTAGGCCACTCCACAGAGAGTTAGGCCCACCCCAGGCCCATCTCATGCCTGGGGCATAACCAGTGGGTGCGCGCGCGCGCGCCAACAACCCTGCAGCCAACTTCTGGTACCTCGTCCAGAGAGTTGTGCCACCTCTAAGCCACCCCTGTGCTGCCAGCACGCCCCCCCACTCCACCTCGCTCCCTTGCGCGAGCGCGCACCGTGCGCACACGCGCGGGTGATCGACGCCAACTTAATAGGGAGCATACTTGCCCCCTTCATTCTTCTTCTCCTTTCCCTCTTCTTCTCACTCTTTCTACTACCCATCCACCTACTACCATCTCTTCTTCCAGTCAACCACCTCCTACCACCTACCTCCGGTGGCCCCACACTACCCCTCCACTCTCCATCACTCCACTCTACAACTTCTTCTTCCATATCCTCTTCCATCTCTCAAGGTACTATACTAAGCTACCCTCTTAGTACACCTCTCTCTTTTTGATTCTTAATCATTTAGTTTCATTTTCTTTTAGGTAGTCTCTTTTCTTTTCTCCTCCCTCTTTTTAGTTACTTCTTTAGGGTGTTTTTGTTTTTTTTTTCAATTTAACTCTTCATAGGCATTTGGGTCTTAACTTCTCTTGCATTGGTAGATGAGATATGCTGCTTGATTTTCTTACAACCACTGTGCACTGTAGTCATTAATAATGGATTGTGGAATGTACATTGCTTTCACCTTCATCTAATCACATACTACAAAAAGGATGCACGCCAAGTGTTCGACGAAAGGCATACTTGAGTTTTGAGCTCATTTTGACTAAATTGCCTCTCAACTAATCACTTTTGGGTGCATCCCCACATTCTCCAATCCATCCACTCACCTTTTCATAACTTGCTTCCCACTTTTGGTATTTGAGGGTGTATGCTTCTCATGCTTCTTACTTGCATGCTTAAACTACCCTTGCACCACATGCAAATGATTTGCCTTACTCTTCACATGTTATCTTAAGTTACATGTTGCAGCTGTCATGTAATAAGGATACCCATATTCTATGGCATAACTTTTCATTGCATAATCGCATTCAATTACGCTTCTTTGGGTTTGATGTTATCCCCTTTCTTTGCTATCACAGGATGGTCATCAAAAAGAACAAAGGGAAGGCCCCAAAGAAGCCAGCTTCCAATAGAGCGCGCCAAGAACTAACGGCCAAGCCACTCCTGAAGAAGGCTAAGGGCCCCGTTGATGTTCTAGAGAAGGACAACCCTCCAAAGGATTCAAATAAGTTCCCTAACCGCTACTGCGAACTTGTTTACTCAAGAATGATTGAAAGGAATTATCACCCGGAGCCCCTTCTAGTCCTACCGGATCACCTCACTCCGATTGTGATGCCACACATTGACCGGAGGCAATGGAGGTTCCTCTTGAGGCAACCAAAGGAGGCCAATCTCTCATGGGTGGTGGAATTCTACTCCAACTACCACTCACCCCTTCTCACATCAATATTTGTGCGCCGGAAGCAAGTGTCAGTCACAGTGGAAACCATCCGTGAAGTCCTTGGGATTGGGCCGTTGACGGATGGATATTGATGAGCGGATAATTTATACGCTTTTTGGCATTGTTTTTAGGTAGTTTTTAGTAAGTTTAAGCTACTTTTAGGGATGTTTTCATTAGTTTTTATGTTAAATTCAAATTTCTGGACTTCACTATGAGTTTGTGTGTTTTTCTATGATTTCAGGTAATTTCTGGCTGAAATTGAGGGACTTGAGCAAAACTCTGAAAAAGACTGACAAAAGGAATGCTGATGCTGTTGGAATCTGACCTCTCTGCACTCAAAATGGATTTTCTGGAGCTACAGAACTCCAAATGGCGTGCTCTCAACGGCGTTGGAAATTACACATCCAGAGCTTTCCAGAAATATATAATAGTTCATACTTTATTCGGGAATTGACGACAACGCCAAGTACATGCTGCTGTCTGGAGTTAAACGCCAGAAAAACGTCATGATCCGGAGTTGAACGCCCAAAACACATTATAACTTGGAGTTCAACTCCAAGAGAAGCCTCAGCTCATGGATAGATCAAGCTCAGCCCAAACATAC
>NC_029778.3:45445073-45446592 GCF_000817695.3 Arachis duranensis
TCAATACAATTACTATTACTTTTTATTCAATTCTCTTTTATTCTTATTCCAAGATATACGTTGCACAACACTTTGATGAATATGATGATTCATGACACTCATCATCATTCTCACCTATGAACGTGCGTGATTGACAACCACTTCCGTTCTACCTTAGGCCAGGCGCATATCTCTTAGATTCCCCAACAGAATCTTCGTGGTATAAGTTAGATAGATGGCGGCATTCATGAGGATCCAGAAAGTCTAAACCTTGTCTATGGTATTCCGAGTAGGATTCTGGGATTGAATGACTGTGACGAGCTTCAAACTCCTGAAGGCTGGGCGTGATGGCAAACGCAAAAGAATCAAGGGATTATATTCCAACCTGATTGAGAACCGACAGATGATTAGCCGTGCTGTGACAGAGCATAGGAACGTTTTCACTGAGAGGATGGGATGTAGCCATTGACAACGGTGATGCCCTACATACAGCTTGCCATGGAAAGGAGTAAGAAGGATTGGATGAAGGCAATGAGAAAGTAGAGATTCAAGAGGAGCACATCATCTCCATACGCCTATCTGAAATTCCCACTATTAATTTACATAAGTATTTCTATCCCTTTTTATTTTCTATTTATTATTAATTTTCGAAACCCATAACCATTTAATCTGCCTAACTGAGGTTTACAAGGTGACCATAGCTTGCTTCATACCAACAATCTCTGTGGGATCGACCCTTACTCACGTAAGGTATTACTTGGATGACCCAGTACACTTGCTGGTTAAGTTGAACGAAGTTGTGAACCATGGTATTGGCATCATGTTTTTGGCGCCATTACCAGGGAATGAAAAGCAATGCATTTTGCAAAATGGAATAACACATGAATAACAATTTCGTCCACCAAGTTTTTGGCGCCGTTGCCGGGGATTGTTCGAGTATGGACAACTGACGGTTCATCTTGTTGCTCAGATTAGGTAATTTTCTTTTCAAAAACCTTTTCAAAATTTTTCTTTTCTTTTTCGTTTTTCCAAAAATATTTTCGAAAAAAATTAATAAAAATCCAAAAAAAATCATAAAATCATAAAAATAAAAAATATTTTGTGTTTCTTGTTTGAGTCTTGAGTCAATTTTTAAGTTTAGTGTCAATTGCATGCTTTAAAATTTTTTTTTGCATTTTTCGAAAATTCCATGCATTCATAGTGTTCCTCATGATCTTCAAGTTGTTCTTGATAAGTCCTCTTGTTTGATCTTGATGTTTTCTTGCTTTGTGTTGTTTGTTGTTTTTCATATGCATTTTTCGTTTGTTAGAGTCCATGCCTTAAAGATTTCTAAGTTTGGTGTCTTGCATGTTTTCTTTGCATTAAAATTTTTTTCAAAAATATGATCTTGATGTTCATCATAATCTTCAAAGTGTTCTTGGTGTTCATCTTGACATTCATAGCATTCTTGCATGCATTCATTGTTTTGATCTAAAAATTTCATGCATTGAGTATTTTTGTTGTTTTTCTCTCTCATAATTAAAAATTCAAAAATAAAAAA
>NC_029778.3:45447929-45449435 GCF_000817695.3 Arachis duranensis
TTTGTGTTGTTTGTTGTTTTTCATATGCATTTTTCGTTTGTTAGAGTCCATGCCTTAAAGATTTCTAAGTTTGGTGTCTTGCATGTTTTCTTTGCATTAAAATTTTTTTCAAAAATATGATCTTGATGTTCATCATAATCTTCAAAGTGTTCTTGGTGTTCATCTTGACATTCATAGCATTCTTGCATGCATTCATTGTTTTGATCTAAAAATTTCATGCATTGAGTATTTTTGTTGTTTTTCTCTCTCATAATTAAAAATTCAAAAATAAAAAATATCTTTTCCTTATTTTCCTCCAAATTTTCGAAATTTTGGGTTGACTTGGTCAAAAATTTTTAAAATTAGTTATTTCTTACAAGTCAAGTCAAATTTTCAAAAATTTAAAAATCTTATCTTTTCAAAATCTTTTTCAAAAATCATATCTTTTTCATTTTTTTATTATTTTCGAAAATTTCAAAAAAAATCTTTTTCAAAATATTTTCAAAATCTTTTTCTTATCTTTTATATCATATTTTCGAAAATATGCTAACAATTAATGTGATTGATTCAAAAATTTGAAGTTTGTTACTTTCTTGTTAAGAAAGGTTCAATCTTTAAATTCTAGAATCTTATCTTGTAGTTTCTTGTTAGTTAAGTCATTTTAAAAATTAAATCTTTTTTAAAATATCTTTTTATTAAAATTTTTATCTTATCTTTTTATCTTATCCTTCTCAAAATTTTATTTTTTTCAAAATTTGATTTCAAAATATCTTATCTAACTTCTTATCTTTTTATCTTTTTCAAATTTGATTTTAATATCTTTTTCAACTAACTATTTGACTTTTTGTTTGTTTCTTATCTTTTTCAAAATCACCTAACTACTTTTCCCTCTTCAATTTTCTAAAATACCTCTCTTTTTCAAAAATTCTTTTTAATTAATTAATTGTTTTAAATTTTAATTTCAATTACATCTTATCTCTAATTTTTGAAAATTGCTAATCCCTTTTTCAAAATTATTTTCGAAATTCTCTTTCTCTATTCTTCTTCTATTTTATTATTTAATTACTAACACTTCTCTTCACCTCTCTTCATCTAAAAATTCGAACCACTCTTCTACATTCTTCTCCCCTTTCTTTTTCTACTAACATAAAGGAATCTCTATACTGTGACATAGAGGATTCCTCTTTCTTTTCTTGTTTTCTTCTCTTTCATATGAGCAGGAACAAGAAAAAAGGCACTCTTGTTGAAATTGATCCAGAACTTGAAAGGACTCTAAAGAGAAATTAAGAGAAGCTAAATTACAACAATCCAAAAGTAACCTTTCAGAAAATTTCGAACAAGAGAAGGAGATGGCAGCCGAACCCAATAATAATAATGCAAGGAGAATGCTTGGTGACTTCACAAAGCCAACGTCCAAATTTGATGGAAGAAGCATCTCCATTCCTGCCATTGGAGCCAACAACTTTGAGCTGAAACCTCAGCTAGTTGCCTTAATGCAACAAAACTGCAAGTTCTATGGACTTCCAT
>NC_029778.3:45450013-45450457 GCF_000817695.3 Arachis duranensis
TAGTAAGCCTTTTCCATCATCTTCTCAGCAACAGACAGAGAATTCTGAGCAGAGCACCTCTAGCTTAGCAAACATAGTCTCTGATCTGTTTAAGGCCATTTTAAGTTTGATGAGTGAAACAAGGTCTTCCATCAGAAATTTGGAGGTACAAGTGGGCCAGCTGAGTAAGAAAGTCATTGAAACTCCTCTCAGTATTCTCCCAAGCAATACAGAAGAGAATCCAAAAGGAGAGTGCAAGGCCATTAATATAGTCAATTTGGCCGAATGCACAAGGGAGGAGGAGGACGAAAATCCTAGTGAGGAAGACCTCCTGGGACGTCCCTCAAGTAAGAAGGAGTTTTCTATTACGGATCCAAGGGAATCTGAGGCTCATATAGAGACCATAGAGATTCCATTAAATCTTCTTCTGCCATTCATGAGCTCTGAAGACTATTCTTCCTCTGA
>NC_029778.3:45450627-45451900 GCF_000817695.3 Arachis duranensis
GGATTCAGCAAATTTTACCTCAAAAGAGACAAGATCCTAGCAAGTTCTTAATACCTTGTACCATAGGCACCATGACCTTTGCAAAAGCTCTGTGTGATCTGGGTCAGGGATAAATCTTATGCCACTCTCTGTAATGGAGAAGCTGGGGATCATTGAGGTACAACCTGCCTTGTTCTCATTACAATTGGCAGACAAGTAAATGAGACAAGCTTATGGAATGGTAGAGGACGACGTGCTAGTAAAGATTGAAGGCCTTTACATCCCTGCTGATTTCATAATCTTAGACACTAGGAAGGAAGAGGATGATTGCATCATCCTTGAAAGACCTTTCCTAGCCACAGCAGGAGCTGTGATAGATGTCAACAGAGGAGAATTAGTCCTTCAATTGAATGGGGACTACCTTGTGTTCAAGGCACATGGCCATCCCTCTGTGACAAAAGAGAGTAAGCATGCAGAGCTTCTCTCAGTTCAGAGTCAAGAAGAGCCCCCACAGTCAAACTCTAAGTTTGGTGTTGGGAGGCCACAACCAAACTCTAAGTTTGGTGTTAAGACCCCATATCGAAACTCTAAGTTTGGTGTTGGGACTATACAACATTGACCTGATCACCTTGTGGCTCCAAGAGAGCCACTGTCAAGCTATTGACATTAAAGAAGCGCTACCCAATTTTATTTATCTATTTTTTATTTTATTTTATTTTATAGTTATTTTGTGTTTTATTAGGTACATGATCATGAGGAGTCACGAAAAAATCATAAAAATTAAAAACAGAATCAAAAACAGCAGAAGAAAAAAATTCACACCCTAGAGGAAGCACAGGCTGGCGTTCAACGCCAGTAAGATGCATCTGGCCGGCGTTCAACGCCAGAACAGAGCATCATTCTGGCGCTAAACGCCAGAAACAAACAACATTCTGGCGCTGAACGCCAGGAATGTGCCTAGAGAAGAAAAGCTGGCGCTGAACGCCAGTAACAAGCATGAAACTGGCGTTCAACGCCAGAAACATGCTTTACATGGGTGTTGAACACCCAGAATGTGCACCACACGGCGTTTAAATGCCAGAATAGTGTGCAAAGGCAATTTACATGCCTATTTGGTGCAGCGATGGAATTCCTTGACACCTCAGGACCTGTGGACCCCACAGGATCACCTTAGGATCTGTGGATCCCACAGGATCCCCACCTACCATATTCCCACCTTACCTCCTAATCCTAGTTTTTGTGATTACTATTCCCCATGTCACAATTCCCAACACTCTTCACCAATCACCTCAAT
>NC_029778.3:45451970-45452507 GCF_000817695.3 Arachis duranensis
TCAATCTCTCTTTCCCATAAACCCCATCTACCTTCAAAATTTCAAAAATATTTTTCCCACCCATTCCCACCCTAAATTGCCGAACATACACTCCCCCCTCTCCCTATATATACCCTTCCATTCTACTTCATTTTCACACAAAACAACCCCCTATTCTTCTCCTTGGCCGAACCTACATCTCTCCCTCTCTACCATATTCTCTTCTTCTTCTTCTTCTCTTCTTTCTTCTATTGCTCGAGGGCGAGCAATATTTTAAGTTTGGTATGGAAAAAGCAGAAGCTTTTTGTTTTTCCATTACCATTAATGGCACCTAAGGCCGGAGAATCCTCTAGAAAAGGAAAAGGGAAGACAAAAGCTTCCACCTCCGAGTCATGGGAGATGGAAAGATTCATCTCCAAGAGCCATCAAGACCACTTCTATGATGTTGTGGCAAAGAAGAAGGTGATCCCCGAGGTCCCTTTCAAGCTCAAGAAAAATGAGTATCTGAAAATCCGACATGAAATCCGAAGAAGAGGTTGGGAAGTCCTAACCAACCCT
>NC_029778.3:45452581-45452924 GCF_000817695.3 Arachis duranensis
ATGGTTCAAGAGTTCTATGCCAATGCATGGATCACTAGGAACCATGATCAAAGTATGAACCCGAATCCAAAGAACTATCTCACAATGGTTCGGGGGAAATACTTAGATTTTAGTTCAGAGAATGTGAGGTTGGCGTTCCACTTGCCCATGATGCAAGGAGATGAACGCCCCTACACTAGAAGGGTCAACTTTAATCAAAGGTTAGACCAAGTCCTTATGGACATATGTGTGGAAGGAGCTCAATGGAAGAGAGACTCTAAAGGCAAGCCAGTCCAACTAAGAAGACTGGACCTCAAGCCTATAGCTAGAGGATGGTTGGAGTTCATTCAACGCTCCATCATTC
>NC_029778.3:45453047-45453757 GCF_000817695.3 Arachis duranensis
GTCATCTCCAATGAACTCTACAAAATAGCCGATAAGTCCTCCACCATGGCAAGGCTAGCTTTTCCTCACCTTATTTGCCATCTATGTTACTCAGCTGGAGTTATCATAGAAGGAGACATCCTCATTGAAGAGGATAGGCCCATCACCAAGAAGAAGATGGAGCAAGCAAGAGAGACCCTTCACGGTTCTCAAAGAGATGCATGAGGAAGCTCATCATCAAGAAACCCCTGAGATGCCTCAAGGGATGCACTTTCCTCCCAACAACTATTGGGAACAACTCAACACTTTCTTAGAAGATTTGACCCACAATGTTGAACAATTAAGGGTGGAACATCATGAGCACTCCATCATTCTCCAAGAAATAAGAGAACATCAAAGAGCAATGAGGGAGGAGCAACAAAGGCAAGGAAGGGACATAGAAGAGCTTAAGAACATCATTGGTCCTTCAAGAAGAAGACGCCACTAAAGGTGGATTCATTCCTTGTTCTTTATTTCTTTCTGTTTTCGGTTTTTAATGTTGTGTTTATCTATGTTTTGTGTCTTAACTTCATGATCATTAGTATGTAGTAACTATGTCTTAAAGCTATGAATAAATTCCATTAATCCTTCACCTCTCTTAAATGAAAAATGTTTTAATTCAAAAGAACAAGAAGTACATGAATTTCGAATTTTTCCTTGAATTTAATTTAATTATATTGATGTGGTGACAA
>NC_029778.3:45453927-45455023 GCF_000817695.3 Arachis duranensis
AAAAATCATGAAATTGATTCTTGAAGCAAGAAAAAGCAGTGAAAAAGAAGAAGCTTGCGAAAAAAAATGGCGAAAAAAATAGAAAAAAAAAAGAAAAAGCAAGCAGAAAAAGCCAATAGCCCTTAAAACCAAAAGGCAAGGGTAAAAAAGGATCCAAGGCTTTGAGCATCAATGGATAGGAGGGTCCAAGGAAATAAAATCCAGGCCTAAGCGGCTAATTCAAGCTGTCCCTAACCATGTGCTTGTGTCATGAAGGTCCAAGTGAAAAGCTTGAGACTGAGTGGTTAAAGTCGTGATCCAAAACAAAAGAGTGTGCTTAAGAGCTCTGGACACCACTAACTGGGGACTCTAGCAAAGCTGAGTCACAATCTCAAAAGGTTCACCTAGTTATGTGTCTGTGGCATTTATGTATCCGGTGGTAATACTGGAAAACAAAGTGCTTAGGGCCACGGCCAAGACTCATAAGTAGCTGTGTTCAAGAATCAACATGCTTAACTAAGAAAGTCAATAACACTATCCAAAATTCTAAGTTCCTAAAGAAGCCAATCATTCTGAACTTCAAAGGAAAAAGTGAGATGCCAAAATTGTTCAGAAGCAAAAAGCTACAAGTCCTGCTCATCTAATTATAATTAATATTCATTGATATTCTGGAATTTATAGTATATTCTCTTCTTTTTATCCTAATTGATTTTCAGTTGCCTGGGGACAAGCAACAATTTAAGTTTGGTGTTGTGATGAGCGGATAATTTATACGCTTTTTGGCATTGTTTTTAGGTAGTTTTTAGTAAGTTTAAGCTACTTTTTGGGATGTTTTCATTAGTTTTTATGTTAAATTCACATTTCTGGACTTCACTATGAGTTTGTGTGTTATTCTGTGATTTCAGGTAATTTCTGGCTGAAATTGAGGGACTTGAGCAAAACTCTGAAAAAGGCTGACAAAAGGACTGCTGATGCTGTTGGAATCTGACCTCCCTGCACTCAAAATGGATTTGCTGGAGCTACAGAACTTCAAATGGCGCGCTCTCAACGGCTTTGGAAATTAGACATCCAGAGCTTTCCAGCAATATATAATAGTCCATACTTTATTCGGGAATTG
>NC_029778.3:45455659-45465637 GCF_000817695.3 Arachis duranensis
TTTTCACTGAGAGGATGGGATGTAGCCATTGACAACAGTGATGCCCTACATACAGCTTGCCATGGAAAGGAGTAAGAAGGGTTGGATGAAGGCAATGAGAAAGTAGAGATTCAAGAGGAGCACAGCATCTCCATCCGCCTATCTGAAATTCCCACTATTAATTTACATAAGTATTTCTATCCCTTTTTATTTTCTATTTATTCTTAATTTTCGAAACCCATAACCATTTAATCTGCCTAACTGAGATTTACAAGGTGGCTATAGCTTGCTTCATACCAACAATCTCTGTGGGATCGACCCTTACTCACGTGAGGTATTACTTGGATGACCCAGTACACTTGCTGGTTAAGTTGAACGAAGTTGTGAACCATGGTATTGGCATCATGTTTTTGGCACCATTACCAGGAAATGAAAAGCAATGAATTTTGCAAAATGGAATAACACATGAATAACAATTTCGTCCACCAGATATGATGCCTACCAAGAAGTCTTGACTGCATGCGATGACCGTGCGTTCGATTGGAGCGCGATCCTCCGCGTAATTGCTTTACCCGACGCATATTGGATTCGGGGGACCATAAAGCAAAGACCAAAGGGTTTAGATGTCTGCCACCTCACTCAAGAAGCCACGGCATGGGCCCAAATTCTAGCTCACTACGTGCTTCCAAGCACCCATGGGTCATCCATTACCGCCAAGCTTACATTATTGATATGGTGCATCTTAACCGAGAAACCGGTCGACATTTCGCATGCCATTCACCAATCCATGGGGCGCATTCATGTCAAGGGAAATCTACCATTCCCCGCTATGGTGACCGAATTAGTTGCAAAGGCCGGCGTCAACCGAGAGGCTAAGGATAGGAGAACCTCAATTCCTGTCGAAGGCGATGTTATTCCGACTAAGAGGTGCCTCAAGCCTCCAGAATTCACCAAGGACATTGGACTACCCACACCAACTCGCAACACTACCACATCATCTACACCACAAAAATCAGCCACCCAACGCCTTGAAGACCTTCACAAGAAGTTGGACCATTATGAGAGGCGTAACCAACGCCGATATGCTCATGTGAAGAAACTTCTAAGCGTAGTCACCCCACCTATGGAGGAACCAGATATCTCCACATCCACCGCAACTTCAAGCGGAGATAGCGATGACATTGGAGATGAGGGACACTCGGGACTCGACCACCCATTGCGCCTAACCTATAGCACGGAGGACCGTGCTAAGTTTTAAGTGTGGGGAGATCGGCCGACCGATCTCCGTAGGTAACATCCGAATAAATTCTTGTTCCTTGAACTCCTTTGTAATTAGGATAGGTTGCATGATTAGGTCTTAGTTGACACCATTCGCATGATAAATTTACTTGGTTGGAACAATGAAACTCTTTCTTAGGAAACCAATACTTTGGGGCAACCGTGGCATTGCCAATTTTAAATACCTTGATGCCAAATTTGCATGAAGAATTATATTTTGGAACATGGATTTTGAGTTAAGAACACAAGCTAGTGAGCTTTGAGCCTTGTTTGTGGCTACATCTTATAGTCACCTACTGTCCTTCTTGTGTGCAATTGTTTTCTCTCTCTATGAGTGTGACCCTTGATTTGTTTGATTCTTTATATCCATTATTTTGTGTATTCATGCATTTATATGATTGAGGCCATCATTTCATCAGCCCACTTACCCAAATGGTCTTACCTTTTATCTTCATTTGTTAGCCAAATTTGAGCCTACGATTAACCCACTTTGTTCTTAATTTAGCACATTACAAGCCTTAAAGCGAAAAACAATAAATGTCCTTAATTTGGATCTTTGATTAGCTTAGGCTGGTGTGTGTGAGTATCATTCAAGTGTGGGAACCTTGGGACATTGGGTGAATAAAAGGGTAGTTCTGTATCTTTATTGAAATTATTGGAAATTGGGTACATGCTCATGTATTGATCAATTGTAAAACCTTATGCATTGATGCTCTTGTATATAGGAAAAAAAAGAGAGAAAAAGAAAAAAAAGAAGAAAAACAATATGGAAAAGAAAAAAAAATATAGAAGAAGAAAGAAAAAAAAGAGAAGGAAAAGAAAGAAAAAAAAAGGGGGGACAAAATGCCCCAAAGTAATGCTCAAATAAAAGTCAATGCATATGTGTTGTGAAATGAAAAGGAAATGCATGAGTATGTGGAAAGGTGAAGAATGGGTAGTTAGGTTAGAACTTAATTGTATAGGATGTCATAGGTTAGGTGGGAAGTCTAAACCTATCAAAGATTCAAACTTCAAGCTCACTTGACCAAATATGCATCCTACCTTAACCCTAGCCCCATTACAACCTAAAGAAAAGACCTCATGATAATTGTATGCGTGCATTGAATAATTGTTGATTGTTAGAAGAAAAACAAATCTTGGAAAGCATGATTAGGGGAGAATTGAGTGAATGAACCCCAAACACCGAGTGACTAGAGTGCAAACACTTCCGGTGAGGGTTCGATGCTCAATTCCTTGATTCCCGGCTCTCACGAGCATTCCTCATGCAAGGTTGCATATATTGCATTTGATGCTTAAAATTGGTAAGTCCTATACATTGACCACCATCGTATCCTATATGCTTGCGTATATCATAGGAAGGTTGATTTGTTCCTAACCAAGTAGATAATAGCACTAGTCATAGTTGCATTCATATAAGTAGGTTGCACTTCATGAGTCTTATACCTTTATGCTCCCTCAGTCTTTTGCGTTTCTTTTGCATTTCTCTAAGCATGAGGACATGCTAGAATTTAAGTGTGGGGAGGTTGATAAACCCCATTTTGAGGGTTTATCTTGTGTTGATTTCAGGGGTTTTATCAATGATTCCACACGCTTTCTATATGAAAATACAAGACTTTGTGTTCCTTTCCTAATTTTGCCCCATGGATGAAAACATGCTTATTTTGCACTAAAATAGATACATTTCTAATCTTCTCTTGGTGCCATTCGATGCCGTGACCTGTGTGTTAAGTGGTTTCAGAATATAGGGCAGGGATGGACCGGAAGAGAGAAGGAGGACGGGTGCAAAGGAAGGGAGCATGAGAATTGAGCTTTGAAAATTTCAGCATGGGCGCGTGCGCGCACTTGACGCGTCCGCGTGGATTGAGCAGCTAGAAGTCGAAGCCAAGAGCCAAGCCACGAGCCGGCTTGCGTAGCGGCTAGGCCATGATCTTCAGTGGCGCGCACGCGTACATCACGCCTCCGTGCACATTACAAGATGCTTCGGTGGCGCGCACGCGTAATATGATATTTTTTAGAGCCACGTGACTTAGGCGTGGAGGCAGTTGGGAATCCCATTTTGGGGAAATGCCTTGGTGGAAAAAGCTTAAGAAGACCAAAGAAACAAGGGTTAAGGACTTTTAGCTCATTTTCTAGATTTTAGATTTTTTTTAGGGATAGTTAGTTACACTCTTGGAGAAGGAGAGAGAGATTCCAAGCTCTCACTAGGGTTCATCTTCATCCAATTTCTGAATTTTCAATCACTCTTTGGTGAGATCCATTGCAATTCTTAATTCACTTTGTTCATGTCATAGATCTTCTTCTCTAATCTCAAGTAGTACTTGTAATTGCTCAATTCTCATAGATCTAGGATTCAACTTTGTAGTTTTGGATTTTATCAATTCCTTGAGAATTTGATTTTCATTGTTGTTCTTTGATAATTGTTGTTAGTTCCTTGTGTTGCAATACTTTTAATTCTATTTTTCTTCTCATTTTTACTATGACTTTCATTCTTGCTCATCAAATGTTTGATAAAATGTCAACACTAGTTATGGAGTAGAAATTTCTTACTTGGCATAGGGTTTGGGCCATTAGAAGAAGTTGAATAGTTGTGTCAATTGTTGATTTGGAATTAGGGATTACTAATTGACTTGGAGTGCACTAAAGCTAGATTTCCATAAGGTGAAGCTAGGACTTGTGACTCAAGTTGATTACTCTCATTTGACTTTCCTCTATGCCTAGGGGTTAACTAAATGAAGCAAGGCCTAATTGTTGTCATCATTGAAGGAACTATAAGGATAGAATCTCTAATGCCAACCCTAAGCCAAGTCTTTTAATGATTGATTGTTTGTTTCCTATTACTTTGCTAAAACCTTCAAAGAATCCTAACAAGGCTTTCTAATCAATAAGATGCACACTTTAGCAATTCCAAGGGAGGACGACTCGGGAGACTAGTACTCTCGGTTATAGATTGTAGGATTGTTTGGTGCGAAGTTTAAGTGTCGATTAGACTATACTCACGATCGTATTCATCATTGAATTCTAAATCGGCATGTTAAATTTCGTTTATCAATAGGCTCAAAATCTCACAGGTTTTGTGTGTCCGAACTCTAAACCATGTTCCAAAATAATATTTTTCCAAACAAGTGTAACATTAAATTTTATTCAAATTAGTGAAATGCTCTAAAAGGTTTCTTGAAAAAGAAAATATTACTTTAACCAAGTGGTAAAATATGCAAAGATCAAACAAATATGCAAATGCAACAACTAATCTACAAAGAAAATTTAAACATTGGTGTTTGAGACAAGAAAGTACTAACCCATGGAGATCGGTATCGACCTCCCCACACTTAAAGATTGCACCATTCTCGGTGCATGCTGAGATGTACAGGTGGATGGGTTGTTCCAACTGATGCTTTTCTTCAAGATTTTGCAGATGGACTTGTCTGTCTCCCCATGTAAACTTCTTTCAATTCCCTTTTTGGTGGCCATCCTGAAAGAAAAAGGAAAGAAAAGTAACCTAAAAATAAAGATAGAAAATAAATGAAATATGGGTTGGGTAATGCCAAATGATAATGGTCTCATTTACATGGAAGCTTCAACATGTACGTGAGAAAACAATAGAAGCCATGGCATACCAGTGGTATAAAATTTGAAACATAGGGGAGGAGTGTAGGTAGTGGAAGTATCAATACAAGCTTATGTCAATGCAGATGGAGTGTAGGTATCATAAAAGATTGGCATTGGCAGATAATTAATATCATCCCACGTTGTAAAACAAGTTACCAAAATAATTTCAAGAAAAGATGCAACAGTAGAATACGAAATTTTTTTTAACACCAATGGAAAAATAAAAAATTCAGAAAAGAAAATAAAAACAATATGCACAAAATTAAGATGCGATGAATGAGATATGCAAATAAATTAAGTAAAATAAAATAAAAGATAAGAAGAATGAGAAGGGAAAGAAGTAAAGTAAGAAAGAAGAAAAGATAGAAGAAATTAGGATTGGGGAAGAAAAGATAAGATATTTGGCAAATTAGGATAAGCTGTGCGGCGCAAGCAACGCGGACGCGTGGGGCACGCGGTCGCGCGACTTGCGCTGTAAGTTAATCGACGCGGTCGCGTCGGTCACGCGGTCGCGTGACTCAATTTATGCTGCTGGCGCGAGGGCAGCCTCACGCTCGCACAACTCTCTGTTCAAAATCTTATTTTGCCAAATTTTGGGTGACGCAATCACGTGGGTGACCATTTTTGGAAAACGACGCGGCCGCGTGGGGCACGCCTTCGCGTCGGAGGGCTTGGGCAATTCCAGCACGAATTTAGCCCAATTCCAGCACAACTTTCGGCCATACACCCTTTTACGTCGATTTACAGGGCCACGCGGTCGCGTGGGTGATGCGGTCGCGTGGGAGGCCAAAGTTCCACATGACGCGGTCGCGTGGGGTCAAATGATGCTAAAGGCGCGACTCCAGCCACGCTCTCGCGTGACTCTCTGTTCAATGCTTTTCTTCCTCGCGCACTAGTGACGCGGACGCGTCAGCGACGCTGCCGCGTCGCGTGCGTGTTTTTCCTCTTTTTTTTTGAAAAATACAGGGTGCAGTATGCAGAATGCAATGCTTAATGTGAATGCTATGCATGATTCCAGGTTCAATAAAATAAAATAAAACTAAAAAACAAACAAAACGAAATTAGAATAAATTGAAAAAGAATGATCATACCATGGTGGGTTGTCTCCCACCTAGCACTTTTAGTTAAAGTCCTTAAGTTGGACATTTGAGGAGCTTCCTGTTATGGCAGCTTGTGCTTGAACTCATCCAGAAATCTCTACCAATGTTTGGAGTTCCAGTAGCCTCCGGGGTCCCAAACAAGGCGCAGAAAGCCTTCAAGCAAGTTAAAGCAAGTGACAAGGCCCCAAGAGTGTTGATTTCTAGAGTGAATTCCGGGGTCCCAAATCTTGCTTTTGCACCCGTCTTCTTGTTGAGCAATATTGTTCCATCCGAGTGGCAAGCAGTCTGAATTCTCACTGAAGCAGGCAGATAACTTCTTAGACCTATTCAGTTGAGCTCTACACCAACCTTTGCATTTAAATGTTGAGCACACAACTATGTTGAACCTTGCAGGATAAATCTTATCTTCGACCATCTTCTTCTTACTCTTAATGCCATAGAGAGCTCTAAGTTGACCATCCGTCTCCAGTAGCCCATATTCAAGTGGAATTAGAAAGCTAAGGGATATGAATTTTACCCACTTGAATGTTGTGAAGGATGATGGCAACTTAGGGGGAGGTATTTTTAATGAAATTGCAAGCTCCATTCCCTTGTGCTCTTCTTTGATAATTACCACCTCTTTGCAAGCTTCTTCAATTTCAACCTCTTTCTCTTGGTAGCTTTCTTCCAATTCAATCTTTTCTTCATTGCTCACCAAGGGCATGGGAGGTTGTGCTTCTTCTTCTTGAATCTCCATCTCTTGATCAACCTCTTCCAAGTCTTTAACTGTGATATGCCTTGGAGGTTGTACACCCTCCTCAGCATCAATTTCAAATGTCTTGGAAGGGGGTTCTATGACTGGACTTTTCCATGGAGGTTCTGTATCTCCTAAGTCTTCAACCACTTCTTCCTCTGCAATTATTATGGCTTCCTCTACTTGTTCCAATACAAAGCCATGTTCCTCATTGTCCACTGAAGTTTCGAGTATCTCCTTCATGCTTTGCTCTTCTGTTGATTCTCCACATGTAGCCATGGGAGTTCTTTGAGTGCTCAGATATTGGAAAGCTATTATATTTACTAACTCGCCTAAGGTGTCCACAAAATCTTGCACACTCTTATTTATCCTTTCTTGCCTTTCTGAAGAGTTAAATGGGATCATAGTGCTCTTGGATTGATGGATATGGAGATGGTGAATATTGAAGTGGTGGTTCTTGTGAGTAATTGGGTTGGAATTGGGGTGGTTCTATATATGGTTCATATGGCTCATAAGGTGGTTGGTATGGTGGTTGAGGGTTAGGGTTATATGGAGGTGAATGGCAGAAAGGGGCTTGTGAGTATGGTGGTCTAAAGTCATGTTGAAGGTGGGGGTTCATAGGCATATGGTGGTGGTTGTTGATAATCAAAAGAGTGCTCACCATAGCCATTGCCTTGATATGCATCACAGAATGGTTGTTGATAATCCATTGGAGGTGGTTGTTGCCATGAGGGTTGATCAAATCCTTGTGGCTCCTCCCATCTTTGATTGTTCCAACCATGGTGCATGTTGTCATTATAATCTTCCCTTCCTGCAACATAATTGTAACCAGACTCATAGCCAAAGGGGTGAGATTTCATGGTAGTAAGAGAAAATAAAAACAAAAATTAATAAAAAGAAAATATTTTGAGAAAGATATAATTTTTGAAAAAGATATGAAAATATTTTTGAAAAAGATATGACTTTTGAAAAAGATAAGATAAGATAAAAAAATTAAAATAATTTTTTTTTGAAAAATATTTACAATAACCAATAATAAGGCACACATTTGCAATTTCCCGGCAACGGCGCCATTTTGACGTTGGGATTTTTACTAGTGAAGAATTTCATAAAAACAGTCGCGTTGTAGATATAGTCTCTAAACCGACAGAAATCCCTTCGTACAAACATTTTGGTTGTCACAAGTAACAAACCCCTTTAAAAATTGTTAACCGAGTATTTAAACCTCGGGTAGTCTTCTCAAGGAATTGCAGGGAGGTATGTTCTTATTATTGGTTATGAAAAAGTGCGTTTGGGGTTTTGGATTAAGTTAAAAGGTTAGTTGGGCAATGGGCACAGGTATATTTTCAAAGCAATAAAAGTAAATGAATGACTGTAAAATAAACTTTTGGCAAGGTGTAAGAACTGAAAGTCTTATCCTAGTTATCCTTATCAATTGTGATGAGAATTGTATTTTTCTCCCACTTTGTTAACCTCTAACTATGAAGGTAAGTTAAGTGGATGAATTAATTCTAATTCTCAACTAACAATGAGTTTGATAACTCAAGAGTCACCAATTATTTAACCAAGACCAAAAGGAAAGAAAATTATATCTACTAGAATAACAATATCTTCAGATTGGGGATAATAAAAAGAAAGCAAACACAATTCTGAAATACCTCAATTATATTAAATAAAATATTCAAATCATAACATGGGAAAGTTCATAAATTTAATTGGAAAAATAAATAAAAAGGAACATTGAACCTGAATCGAAAGTCACTCTTAAAAACCAAGAGAAGTCCTAAATCCTAGTTTCTAAAAATCCTAATTTCTAATCCTAATTCTAATCTTAAGAGAGAGGAGAGAACCTCTCTCTCTGAAAACTACATCTAAAAATATGAAAAGTGAATTATGAGAGCCTGATTTGAATGGATGCAATCCCTCTACTTTATAGCCTCTAATCTGAGTTTTCTGGGCAGAAAACTGGGTCGAAAACAGCCCAGAAATCGCTGGAGAAGAAATCTGCCACGCTGGTTTTTCGTCACTGCGGCGCGGCAGCATGGAGCACGCGATCGCGTCGCCTAGCGTCAGGGCCACTATGACATATTATATATCAAATTGAAGCTCTGGATGTTATATTTCCAATGCAACTGGAACCGCATCATTTGGATCTCTGTAGCTCAAGTTATGGTCGTTTTAGTGCGAGAGGGTCAGGCTGACAGCTTTGTAGTTCTCCAACTTCTTGTATTCCTTCCACTTTTGCATGCTTCCTTTCCATCCTCCAAGCCATTCCTGCCCTATAATATCTGAAAACACTTAACACACATATCATGGCATCTAATGGTCATAAGAGAGGATTAATAATAAGCAAATATAAGATCAAAGAAGCATATTTTCAATCATAGCACAAAATTAGGAAGGAAAATGTAAAACATGCGAATTGTATGAATAAGTGAGTAAAGAGTTGATAAAAACTACTCAATTGAGCATAAGATAAACCATAAAATAGTGGTTTATCAGGGACCTCCTCCTCAACATTTAGGTTTCCCAGGGTGTTCTCGGGAGGAGCTTCAGCTGACTCCACCTACCCCTGGTCAGCCCCAGCAACCTGGTCACTACCCTCGCCAGTGGCCTCCTAATCATGATCTGCCGAAAGAGTTGCCGAGGAGCCCTCATCACTCCCTTGAATGAGGTTCATCAGCTCAGCCATGGTAGTTTTTCCACCAGCCATGGAAACTACAAACAAAAAGCAAAGACGTGAGCAAGAAGAAATAAAACACTAAGCAAGGATACAAGTAAGCAAACGAACTTACCCACATAGGACCGATCGGTCTCTCGGTCTCCCATAACCATATCAGGATTAAGGTTTTTCTCACAAAAAATAGCCAACAAGACGTCGGCAATATCGCGCTCCTTTAAGCTCAACCAGTCATAAGAAATTTTTATCAAATAATCGGACCCCGCCCCAAAACTCCAATAGGTCGGGATCCGTCTTTCACCCTCCGCAGTAAGCCAAAAAGGTTGAAGGCACTCAATAGGTCTGACCTTGAAAAAAGTTGATTTAAAGCCATGGAAGGAGTCCTCAAAAAGGCTAAAGATCTTTTGACCTTGTTGAGCCCTAAAAGACATATACCCTTTCTTCATTTTCCCCTCTCGAGAAGGGTTGGTAAGGAGGAAGAGGTAGAGAAAAACATTCACAGAGACCGGGATCTCCAAGTACTCACAGACCATTTCAATGCAACGAATTGCAGCCCAGCTATTCGGGTGAAATTGCGACGGAGCAACATCACACCGGTTCAG
>NC_029778.3:45465715-45474003 GCF_000817695.3 Arachis duranensis
ATCCATGACAAAGGGTGAGAAGGGTAAACGAACTCTCAAGGTGGTGAACATGGGTTTATAAACCCACAACCAATCAACCACTCGTGGAGACGCCAAGTTCTTTTGACAAACACGTTCTCGGTCAGCAAGAATGTAAACCTGGTAGAACGCCTCTTTGGGACCAGCTCCACACAAGAGCCCAGCCTGGCGAAGATCCTGAAGGCTCTCCCAGGTAACCTTGGATGGGGTATCCTTCACATCAGAAGTAACCCAGGCATAGTGGTCGACAAAATCTGCTAGCGGCCACTGAGCCAGGTTCGGAACCATGGGGCGCAAGTCCATACCTACAGCGGGGGCACCACTTAGTCAGCACGGGAGGTCGAGAACCCTAAAAACAATGAAAACAAGCTACAACTCCCTTAACCACCCTTTATACACCCTTACATTAACCCAGAACCTAAGCAAAAGCTAATAAATACCTAGTGGCGCCCCCTCTAAAAGAAAACAAAACTAAAACAAGCAAAAACCCAGGCATGCACAAGGAAAAATGCACAAGGGAAGATACACAAGGGAATACCAAAAGGAAAAGTAAGCAAGAAAAACCGTAAAACACAACATACCAGGAAAAGTCAAAGAAATAGTCCGAAGGTTGGAACAACAACAAAAATAGGAGGAAGATTGAAGCAACAGCGAAAGCAAAGGAGAGAATGGAAGCAGCAGCAGTATGAGAAAATAGAAGAAGAAGAAAAAGAAGAATGGAGCAATGAGGAAGTTATAAAAATAAAAATGGGACAAAAAAGCGCTACCGTCGAGGAGGAGCGCTAAAAGGCAGGGGCATAATCGTCATTCCACTTAAATTTCAAATCATAAAATGATGGACATTTAATGCTTAGCACGGAAGCCAAGGAGACAGCACTAGCAAAGAAACGAACCAGGCACGCGTGTGGAACACAGATGAAATCAACGAGCTCTCGAGAATATAACTACACCCCGACTCGGCGAGTAAGTCAAACGCGCCCAGCCACGAGCCTCAAACCTCGAGGCCGGCGCGTTGGGGCACTGTTACGGACTTGCACAGTCCAGCCCAATTACCTGATGGGTCGAAAACACCGCCTCCGACCCAAGCCCCAAACCATCTTCTATAATAAGGAGAACCCGACGTGTCGGTCCCCCGCACCTGACCCGAAGCACGCGCGACTTGAGTCACCACGCCCAGCAAACGGTCGGGTCGGTATCCCTGGGACAGCACCCGAAGCCCCGACCCGGTGACCGGAACGACCTACTCCTCCCCCACGTGGACTAGGACAGCTCATAGAAGCTTCCTGGCCAGTGGGCTAGGTCACCTTTGGGCCCACCCAATAATGTATATAAGGGACGAGACCAGCTCTCCCCCCAAGATACGTAACATCCAACCAAATTTGGATATCACCTCGTACGGACACTGATTTGATCGTCGGAGTGTCTTTGCAGGTGGCCACCCCCTCTTCCACACCATCTCTGGCGTCTCCAGCTTTCAACCCACATCTCCACACCCGCTCCAAGTTAGCCCAAGGCCTCACCCTCTCATCATTTCGTCGCTACCCGACTCGTCGAAACATCTGAGACCTTTCAGGTAACGAATATATTCTAAATCTGGAAAGATGGAAGGAAGATTCAATTATTAATGATGCAGAATTCTCTCATGTTCCTATATGGGTACAACTGTGGGGTTTACCGGAGCAATGTAAAACTAAAGGATTGGGAAAAAGGGTAGGAAAAACGCTGGAAAAGGTGATGGATGTTGCTGTATTCTCTATGAAGGGAAAGGATGAGAGGATTTTAAAAATTCAAATCCTCCTAGACATCACAAAATCATTGAGGAGGAAGATGAGAATCTCAGGAAGCAACAACAAAATTATTGACCTTCAACTCAAGTACGAGAGGATTGGTAATTTTTGTTATTGTTGTGGGTGCATCAGGCATGAGATCAGGGCGTTTTCAAAAAACTAGGAAATATAGCGTAAGGAAGAGAAGAAGAAGAGGAATGGGGAGCATGGCTAACGGCAGATCAATTGGGTAGGCGAGTGGAGGATCAAAAAGAAAATAACAATGTAAATCAACCCAATGCTGCACAGGGAGACATACATAAACAGAAAAAACTAATCCCAGTTAACCTGATAAGAGAATTTGCAAGTCTCTCTGTTCAGGACCAGAACTCACAAATCAAGTAAGATGATAAAGATGTGCAAAGTGGCCGAAAAATGCTAATAATAGAAAGGAATAAAGGGGAGAGTTCAAAAATATGGGAAGAAAGAGATAAAGACAGCAACATAGTAGCCCAATCAATAGAGTCAACTCTGCCCAAATTAGATGATGGATGCTTCACCTTCAGTGCTGCAGGAGGTAACGGGAGGGGAGGAGAAATTAAGAAGCAAAATCTGAAGCAAATAGTAAGGAAAAACCACAACTTTCAAGCTGTCTTAGGTATTAAGAGGAGATCTGGAGGATCAGGAGAGAGTATAGGTGTTAAAAAAGTTTGTCAGGAGGAAGAGGAAGAGCTGAATAAGGGAAAGGGTGCCACCCAACAATTGGCACCCAAGGAGGGATGAAAGTGATGATGTGGAATTGTCGAGGGTTTGGGAAAACCCCTGACAGTTCACAACATCAAAGGGATTTCTAGATCTCATTCCCCCCGAAGTATTATTTCTTTGTGAGACAAAAAATAGTACCTTGACAGTGGAGAGAGTGCTAAGGAAGGAAGGCTACAAATCTGTTTTTACAGTTGATCCAATGGGCCTGTCCAGAGGATTAGCAGTGGCTTGGAAGGATGAAGTGCGGGTGCACATAGTGAAACATGACCGGTTCTTTGTGTATTTTTCTATAGAGGACCCTCAAGCAGGTTTAAAATGGGAAATTGTAGGAGTTCACTTGCACACAGATGAGACAAATAGAGGGTTTCAATTTGCAAAACTATTGCAGATATTGGAAGGAGGGAGTGAGACGTTGGCAATAATAGGAGACTTCAATGCAATTAAAAATCAAGAGGAAAAGGAGGGAGAAAGACAAAAATCCAGCACTTCAATACAACAGTTTAGGGATTTCATCAATGAGAGAAGGCTAGTCGACATTGGTTATGAGGGAGATAAATACACTTGGAGCAATAATCAATTTGGAGAGAATCATATAAAGGATAGATTGGACAGAGCTCTTGTTACAAATGAGTGGAAAGGTGAATTTCCAGCAACCACTCTTGCACACTTATCCGATTCCGGTTCAGACCATAAGGTCATTCTTCTCAACACGGGTGGTGAAGAAAGGAGGGTAAAAAAGAGGTTCAGATTTCAGGAGCGATGGTGCTAAAATGAAGAGGTGATTAGTTTAATCAAACATGCGTGGATAATAGATATTCAGGGGTCTCCAATGTTTAAGCTAGCTGGAAAGCTAGAGTGTTGTAGACATTCAATTGTACAATGGCAGCAGCACTCTGAATCTAATTCAAGGAAGAAAATTCAGATTCTCAAGAATTGGATAGAATCTAAAATGCAGAAAGGAGTTCAGGCAGATGAGAATGTTATCCAAATCTTAGAATCTGAAAGAGGACGCATTGGAGGAAGAAGAGAGGTATTGGAGGGAGAAGTATAGGGTGCAATGGCTCAACTAGGGTGAAAGAAATACTAAATTTTTTCATTCCAAGTTTCAAACGAGGAACCGAAAAAATAGGATAAAGGAGTTGGAGGACGAGGAGGGGAATATGGGAAAGGAACCGGCAGAAATAGCGGAATTTGCACAGAAATACTTTAAAAATCTATTCACAACAAGCTGTCTTAGAGACTCGACAGCATAATTGGATGGAATCCGCCAAAAAATAAATGCAGCCACTAATAGAATATTGTGTAGGCCAGTGACTGAAGAGGAAATTAAAGCATCAGTCTTCTCCATCAACTCTTTTTCAGCTCTGGGAGATGATGGATTCACAACAAAAATTTTTCAATTCTTTTGGAGTACAATAAAGGGAGATGTGATAGCAGCTGTTAGAAGTTTTTTTTTACAGAGGTAAAATTTTGAAAGCTTTTAATCATACTCACATATGTCTCATACCTAAGGTGCGGGCCACTAATTCTATGAAACAAGTTAGACCGATTAGTCTTAGCTCTATTTTCTATAAGATCATATCTAAAATTCTGGTGCAAAGACTTCAATCAGTTATGAATAGACTAATTAGTGACTCTCAAAGTGCTTTTATAAAGGGCAGGTTGATTAGTGATAATGTCCTAATCGCACATGAATTCATGCATTTTCTCAAAAATAAAAGGCATGGAGATTATGATTTGGCATTAAAGTTGGATATGAGCAAGGCTTATGATAGGGTGGAATGGAGTTTTGTTTGGAAGGTGATGAAGAAGCTAGGTTTCTGTGATCGATGGATGAAGTGGATTGAGGAACTTGTGACGACGGTATCTTACTCTGTTATTGTGGATGGACAACCTCATGGTTATTTTAAACCATATAGAGGATTACAATAAGGTGATCCTCTATCTCCCTACCTATTTTTGTTTTGCGCAGAAGGACTCTCTCCACAGAGAAGAATAGAGGCTGGAACTTTCTGGTTTGAGACTCAGTCATAGGTGTCCGACAATCAATCATCTTTTTTTCGCAGACGATTCAATTATTTTTAGCAAAGCTTCAGAAGTAAAGTGCCAGAGATTGCTACAGGTTCTACAGACTTACGAAGAACTTAGTGGCCAAAAGGTAAACTTGGACAAATCATCAGTCTTCTTTAGTAAGAACACACCAATTCCAGTCCGAGACCATTTGGCGAAGATTCTCCTTGTCCCTCATGTTGGCAATCAAAACTAATATTTGGGTTTACCGGCAGTGGTTCAGAGATCAAAGAAAGCAACATTTAACTACATTAAAGATAGGGTGTGTCAGAAGCTCAACCACTGGAAGAGAGCTCTATTATCTTCTAGTGGACGCGAAGTTCTTATTAAGGCGGTGGCAACCACGATACCTTTATACACACTAAGTTGCTTCAAGTTACCAAAGACACTAATTGAAGAGATTCAGAGAGCCATACTCTAGTTTTGGTGGGGACAGAAAAGATCAGAAAACAGGATGCAGTGGATCAGATGGAAGATTTCTTGCAGACCAAAAATGCAAGGGGGACTAAACTTTAAAGATTTGAAGGCTTTTAATCTTGTCATGCTCATAAAGCAACGTTGGAGGTTAATTTTCAGACCAAATTCTCTCATCAGTAAAGTGTTACAGAGAAAATATTATAGATATTCAAGCTTCCTAAGAGCAGAGGTTGGTAATAACTCATCATGGGGTTAGAAGAGTATTATTGAGGGCAGAAAAGGTGCTAGAAAAAGGTATACTATGGGAAGTAGGAAGGGAATTTAACACCAGAATCCGAGAAGACTCATGGGTGAAGGATTATGTTTTAATTACTCCTATTACTACCACTGCAATGACTGCTAATCTGGAATGGGTTTCATAGTTACAGCATTTAAATAGAACATTGAACCAGAATTTAATTCAGTTCAATTTCAATCCAGAAATAGCTACAATAATAATCAACACTCCAATTCATGAGACAGAGGATAGAGTTACCTGGATGCTAGAAAAAGGGGGCGGCTTCACTGTTGCTTCAGGATACAAAATAGCCTTTAACTTCTACCACCCACCAACTGAATACCTGCCAGAACAATCCAAAAGAAAGGACTTATGGAGAAGCATATGGAAAATTAATTGTCAACCGAAAATAAAAAATTTGCTCTGAAAACTGATGCATGGAGGACTCTGGGTTTATCAACCTCCCCACACTTAAACATTAGCATGTCCTCATGCTAAGCTCAAGAGAAGCTATAAAGGAATGAAGAGGAATGATAGAATGTATGAGATGCAACCTATGAATGCAACTAAATGCAAAATCTTTCTACCTACTTGGTTAAAAATAAATAAGTTCTTCAAGACAAATATGAACTGGATTTCACTAATTCAAATCACAAAATACAATACAAATAACTTGCAAGAAAAAGATAGCTCATGAAAGCAGGGAACATAGAATTGAACACTGAACCCTTACTAGTAGTGTACATCATTCTAACTCTCAAGTGTCTAGGGTCAATTCTCTCAATTCCCTACTAATCTTGCTTTCTATAGCTTGCTCTTCATCTAACAATCAACAAAAAATTTAATGCACCAATACACAAATCAAGAGGTCTTTTAAGGGTTGTAATGGGGTTAGGGTTAAGGTAGGATTGTATTTGGCTAAGTGGACTAAAATTTGAATCCTTAATTAACATAAACTATTCCACCTAACTTAGGACAATCCATGTAATCATAATATAAAATCTGACTTCCCATTAACTATGTTTTCCATATATTCATGCATTCTAATTTCAAGTACAACTCATATGCATTGCATTCACCACTTACTTTGGGGCATTTTGTCCCCTTTCACTTATTTTGCTCTTTTTTTTAATATATTTTTTTCTTTTGTTTTTCTCAATGCATGATACATTAAACAATGGAAATATAGAATCAAGCAAGACAAAGATCACAATTTTAGAGAGAAAAACACACACCAAAATTAAAATATTGGTTGATAAAATGCAACCAATCAAATAGGCTCAAAATCTCACTGGTTTTGTGTGTTCAAGTTTTAAACCATGTTCCAAAATAAAATTTCTTCATACAAGTTTTTCAAAAAGTTTTATTCAAATTAGTGAAATACTATAAAAATTTCTTGAAAAAGAAGAATATTACTTTAACCAAGTGGTAAAATATGCAAAAATCAAACAAATATGCAATCAATCATGCAAATGCAACAATGAACAAGGAAAATAAAATAAAACATTGGTGTTGAGAAGGGACTAACTAACCCGTGGAGATCGGTATTGACCTCCCCACACTTAAAGATTGCACCATCCTCGGTGCATGCTGAGAAGTACAGGTGGGCGGGTGGCTCCGCAGCTTGTGCTCTTTGTGTTCCTTTCCTTGCCAGTGGTATAAGAGTAGCGTTCTTTTTACCTTTCTTGGTGGCCATCCTGAAAGGAAACGAGAAAAGACATTAGCATTCAAGGTTTATAGCAAGGAGAAGAATAGGAAAGGTGGTAATCAATGCACAGGTATGGATAATGATGTGAACACATGGTCATGACTACATGTGGCAAATCAACAGTGGAAATAGAGCAAGTGCATGTGAAGAAAATTGAATGCAAGGTGTTTATTGGCATGCCGGCAAAGGGCATGAGAAGCATAGGTCAAGCATTCAATGTCCAAATTAGATTACCAAGTCGCTCAAATTAATAAGATATTTGTAAAAACAATTATATCTAAGTAATAAAATAGAAAAGGGATTTTGTGAAAAGCAGGCATATAGAGTAGTAGATTTAGAAGAAATCTAAAAATAGTGCAAAATGCCATATGGGCATTTTCACAAACACATAGCATGCATGTTAAATAAGGTATGGAAAATATTATTTAGAACATGCAATTAACCCTTTATAATAAAATGTAATTCTTTAAACAAATCCCAAACAATCCATAAGCAACATAAAAATAATGACCCAAATAAAATTCCAACACCAATGAAAATAATGCAATGAATGAAAGTATACAAATAAATTAAATAAAATAAGAGATAAGAAGAATGAGAAGTGAAAGAAAGGAAGAAGAGATAAGTAAGAAAGAAGAAAGAAGAAAAAGATAGAAGAAATTAGGATTGGGGAAGAAAAGATAAGATATTTGGCAAATTAGGATAAGCTGTGCGGCGCAAGCGACGCGGACGCGTGGGGCACGCGGTCGCGTGACTTGCGCTGTAAGTTAATCGACGTGGTCGTGTGACTCAGTTTATGCTACTGGCGCGAGGGCAGCCTCGCCCTCGCACAACTCTCTGTTCAAAATCTTATTTTGCCAAATTTTGGGTGACGCGATCGCGTGGGTAACGCGATTGCGTGGGTGACGCGATCGCGCGAGTGGGCTTTAGAAGAACGTGACGCGGCCGCGTGAGGCACGCGGTCGCGTGAGATGGACTGCGCGTCCAGCGCCAGTCCAGCACCACTCCAGCACAACTTTCGGTTGTGCGCCATTATTACGTCGAAATCCAGGGCACGCGGCCTGGTGGACGAAATTGTGATCCATATTCTTTTATACTTGTATGAAATCATTATTATGGCACCAGTTGAATTCACAACTCCGTTCAACTAACCAGCAAGTGTACTGGGTCGAGGGTCGATCCCACAGAGATTGTTGGTATGAAGCAAGCTATGGTCATCTTGTAAATCCCAGTCAGGAGGATAAAATTATGGAATTTAGAAAATCAA